>NW_028320954.1:0-270000 GCF_062004578.1 Staurois parvus | reverse complement strand
AATTATAATTTATGAGTGTCGTTTTACCTCCAATACTGCTGCTTTCAACACAGTAGCTGCTTTTAACAGAGTAGCTGCTTTCAACACAGTAGCTGCTCTTTACACATCGGAAATATGTGTTTTCTGATGGTCTTAGGGGACCCCTGTGAAAGGGTCGTTCGACCCCCAAAGGGGTTGCGACCCACAGGTTGAGAACCACTGATCTAGACTGACACTGGTGGTGATCAACCTTTTTATAGAATATATATATATATATATATATATATATATATATATATATATATATATACACACTGTACAATGTATATATACACAATATATATATATGTACAGTGGGCAACAGAAATATTGAACACAGCCATTTTTCTAGATAAATATACAGTATATTTAGTATTAATACTAATTAATATGAATGAAATATTATATATTATTAATAGTGTATAATTATATTATTAATATTAATACAAGAATTCTAATTATAATAATGACTTAATTATCATATATTAATATTCTACAATAATAATTATTAATAATATATACACACACTGTGGAAGCACAGAGGAATTGGAATATGTGAAATTGACTCATATTTATAAAGTGAAAAAAATGTCTCAATAACCTCCACTATGTATTAATACACTGCCAGCAAACAGATGATGCCAATATTGTGCTGATATTCCATATGAGACCATAAACCATACATGTTGCCGATGTTTTGTATACCATAAAAACCACACTTTTCCATATAAATAGTTTGCTTTATTGAGCTTTTACATTACTACAACATTTACAAATAATCACAGCATGCCGCTTCAGTGTAGACGTCATTTCCCAAAGAAGGGGTCGGTAGACACTTTACCAGACTCTACTGACAGGTACCAGCTAAAACCTATAAAACGAAATTTGAAGAACAAGTCTAGTCAACATGGATTTTTAAGTTTTTAGCAAAATGGGGAATGGTTTGATCACCACTTCTTTATAGCTGTATAGGACCCAGAAGAAGATGTCTCCTACACCCAACATGACTGTTACCGGAGTTGTCCAAAGATAGAGAATCAACTGCAGAGTAGTTGATGAACAGGTCTGTATCCTCTAGTGCCCGACCTGTGGCCCTTGGGTAGTTGTTGTGTAGCCCTTGGGCTCCTGTGGTTAGTAGTGAAAACACTTCCGGACAGTAATGGCGGTGATCTCTAGCAGTCTCTTGTAACATGTTCCCAGACTATCTGTGCCCAACACTGTGTCTCCAGTCTCCAACCACACCTGTAGCATGTCCACAGACAGTCTTCTGTAGTATTACATATAGTGATCATTATGTGAAGCCCTTCAGTGGTGTCAGGGGCCACAGCTGAGGGCTCCTGTAACTCATAAGTTGACCACCATGGCTCTAGTGGATTCACCAGAGGTTTATAGCCAACACAAGGCCATGACAATAGAAGCTTGGCTGAAAAATCGCACACCATCAAAGAGGTTAATATTCCTCCCTCTGATACCAACAAAGAGGTTAATATTCCTCCCTCTGACACCAACAAAGAGGTTAATATTCCTCCCTCTGACACCAACAAAGAGGTTAATATTCCTCCCTCTGACACCAACAAAGGTTAATATTCCTCCCTCTGACACCAACAAAGAGGTTAATATTCCTCCCTCTGATACCAACAATGAGGCACCATTCCTCATCCTACTGACCATGTCATTTTGTAATGTACTTTTCTGCTCTCATTGACTGCCAAGCCTGAGGCATTATTTACTCCCACTAATGTTGGGGCATTTTCTACTCCCAGTGGCCACAATCCAGCTCACAGTTTGAAGGATAGTAAAGTGGCCCTTTGTTTAGAAAGTTTGGAGACCCCTGCTTTAAACTGATGAGCACAACAAGGGCCTTTAATGCAGTTTTGGGAACTGTAGTTTTTGTTTTGCCATTTCACGGGCTGGCACAATTTAAGGAATGGCATGTTTGGTATCTATTTACTCGGGGCAAGCTCATCTTTTATATTTAACAATAAAATTGGGTGTTATGTTGTGTTTGTGTGCACTAAAATTAAATTTAACGTATTTGTTTCTAAACATTCGCACAAATATTGTGTGACAACATTTTCAGCTAACATTTTTTATTTCTACAGGGATTGCAACTACCACTTTTTTCTTCCACAGGGCCTCTCCTTTCAGAAAATTGCTGAGTTTTAAGTACCGTATTTTTCGCTCCATAAGACGCACCTGACGATAAGACGCACCTAGGTTTTAGAGGCAGAAAACAGGAAAAAAAAATTCTGAACTAATGGACTGCAGACATAGTACAGGAGATGACCAGAGACTGCGGACAGCACAGGGATGACCAGAGACTGCGGACAGTACAGGGATGACCAGAGACTGCGGACAGTACAGGAGATGACTGCTGACCTTTGAGGAGGGGGGGGAGCGGGTACCTGAATTTGACAGGTACCCGCTCTTACTTCCGCGGAGTTGTTCTTTGATCTTACCTGTTCCTCTATCCAGCCGCGCGCTGTCTTCCCGGCTTCTGTAGTGTGGGCGCTCGGCATGACAGCCGGGTGCCCAGTGCGCATGAGCGAGAAGCGCTGCGCTTTGTGATTGGTCCGGCGGCTTCTGGGATCTGTCATGTGTCCCAGGTACCGCCTTACCATTCACAAAAAGCACCGCTTCTTGCGCATGCGCACTTGGCACCCGGTTGTCATGCCCAGTGCCCACATTACAGAAGCCGGGAAGACAGCGCGCCGCTGGATAGAGGAACAGGTAAGATCAAAGAACAACTCAGCGGAAGTAAGAGCGGGTACCTGTCAAATTTAGGTACCCGCTTCTCCTCCCTCCCCAAAGGTCAGCAGTCATCTCCATAAGGTCCCGCTGCAGAGCTGAGCAGCCGGCCCAGTATTCTGACACGGCGGCGGTGGAAATACCGGAAAGGCCGCTCCATAAGACGCACTGACATTTCCCCCCCCTTTTTTGGGGGAAAAAAGTGCGTCTTATGGAGCGAAAAATACGGTAATTTTCCAGCCAAACACTCAGATTTTACCATGTGTATGCAATATTAAAAAAAAAATCGCTTCCCCCTGAAGTGGTTAATAACTTTCATATATAAATATAAAAGTTTGAAGACTTTAAAGGAAGTTCATATTTATAGGGTGTGGGGAGCGATAGTTCCAGCACACAGACGACTTCCTGTCCAGTAAAGAGCACCTGTGACAAGGACTGAACAAAAGTGTTTAATAAAATATTATTACTAATGTGCCCAATGGGAATTTCAGATGTGTACATTTAATATCCCCCCATGCTCTTCCTATGCCATGACTCTCAGCCCAAGGCGATTGGCTTTGATACCCTCTCACCCGCCCCGGCCCATATGCACCCCACTGACAAATAATGATACCCAGCATATGACCCTATCACTGTTTTTATCCAATCAGAAGCCCATGCCAGCAACTGACATCACAAACAGGCCAACCCACATCTCGGGGCCCAGAGAAGGGACAGTAGGGAGCATGATGGAATGTAAAATGCTGGTTGGATAAAGATCTTTTTACAATGATCATATATTTTTTCATCCTAAATGGATTTTAATTAACTTAACTATACATTTTTGACAGGTTCTCTTTCAGCTTCTAAATTAGCAGCTAACATAATCTGTACAGTAAAAGTTAGGCCGGCCATAGATGAATTGTATCTCAGCCAGTTCAGCAGGGATCGTCCGAGATTTGACCTAGCTGTTGGCAGATTGGTTGTACTGAAGTCGATCCATCGATCCACTTCAGTACAGCCACAGCTTGTTGGATTATTTTTCATGAAATCACTGCCAGCGGTTATAACCATCAGCAGCAATCATTGTGTTCTGCAGGCAGGGAAGGTTTTCTGCAGGCAGGGAAGGTTTACTGCTGGCATAGCACAATAGCTCTGCGGTAGGGATTCACCCATCAACACTGACTGTGTTGATGAGAGAATCAAGCTATTTTCTCTCCTACAACCACCTGTGGTGGAAGGAAAGAAAGTTGCATAATCTATGGCCTGCTTTAGACAAACGTTAAATACCCATTTTCTGTGCAGGCAGTGTAAGGGTTTTGTCAGGGAATGAGAAGATCGTTGCGGCGATCGAATCTGCACATGCGTAAAATCTTGACAAAACATACAGGCAGGCAGGCACTAGGACCCAGGCTCGCCTGTCACCAATGACGGCGCCGGGTAAGCACTAGGACCCAGGAGCGCCTGTCAGGAGTCGGGCGGGCTATTTAAACCCAGCTCTTGCAATGCTCAATTGCCCTATGGTCTTATCTGTGTTCCTGAGTTCCTGAGAGTAGATTGTCTGTTGCCGACCCTGATTTGCTGTCCGTCTCCTGTTCTGATCCCTGGCTTTGTCTGACCATTCTCCTGCTTAACCCCGCACGTTCTGACCTCCTGTTGACGAACCCGGCTTGTGACCTGTTTATCCCTCTGCCTGCTGTTTCTGTACTACACCGCCACCACTGTTACCGACCCGGCCTGCCCGACGCTGCTCTAGTTACCTCCTCACATCAGACTCTTACCCGCTATACACCTTCTACCACAGCTGGGTGAACCCAGGGGCCGCGACCTGGTCTGGGCCTGTTCCAAGTCCATCCCCACCATCAGGGGCCCTGGTGAACAAGCAGGTCGGAGCTTAGATTCCGTGCCTTGGGGGATTCCAGTCTGTGGAGTGCTAGAGGCTACCGCGGTTGGATTCCTGACAGGTTTACTTTACTATCTATCAATCTGAGTAGCAGACATCCAAAGGTGCTTACATTTACCTTGTCAGCCCTCCCCTGTTGCCCACTCTGCCATCCTGCCCCCATGTGACCACATGCAGGTCTGGCAATTGGCTACTTAAAGCGGAGTTCCAGTCAGTTCTGTGTTTATTAAAAGTCCGCAGCTACAAAAATTATAGTTGCTGACTTTTAATAAACACACACTTTCCTGTCCCAGGGTCCAGCGATGTGCTCACCCGCACCATCCCTTCTTTGCCTTTTCTCTCCCTGGTGACGGATCCACAACTGTGGGCAGCAGGCTTGCCGGGTGCCCACTGCGCATGCACAAGTCGCACTGCGCATTCTCATTGGTCCAGCAGTCTTCTGGGACCTGTGAAGGTTCCCAGGAGTCTCCAAGAGAAGTAGGGGGCCAAACTTCTGTCTCACTTCCCCGTGGCGATGTGAGTTGGAAGTGGGAGCGGGTACCTGTCAAAAACCGGTATCTGCTCCCCCCCAAAAGGTGACAAATATGGCAGTGGAGGGGGGGAGGAGGAGGCAAATAAGCGGAGCTTCCACTTTTGAGTGGAACTCCGCTTTAAGTGGCAAACACAAAATTTTGACCGCATTCAGGCCTAGCGATTGGCTGCTCGTGCAGCGAGTGCTAAATTTTCAGTACAAAGTGCTTACCTGAAGCTGGAAAGGACAGGTACAGAAACTAAAGGGAGTATCCAATATACAAGTAAAAAAATTTGTAAGAAGTGAGCGCTCCTAAAAAACAGCCGCTAAAACACCAAGAGGTACCAAACACTCAACAGTAATAAATATATATAATAGAGGTGTAGCGCTAAAAAATCCATATAAAACAGATAAGTATGCCAATATGTCCACAGATATTATTTACAAACGTATGTCAGACCATAAACGGATAAAACGTCTGATATAACAGCAGATGAACTTGCGACTCCGACCAAAAGTGAAAAATGCGCACTCACCGGAAGCGCATAGATAATGCGCATATATATCCTCAAGGTATAATGGTCAATCCGGTGAACTTTTCCTCATGGTGCAAGTGGATTCAAATGCTTCCTTAACGGCTTGATGACTGCACCATGAGGAAAAGTTCACCGGATTGACCATTATACCTTGAGGATATATATGTGCATTATCTATGCGCTTCCGGTGAGTGCGCATTTTTTTCACTTTTCGTCGGAGTCGCAAGTTCATCTGCTGTTATATCAGACGTTTTATCCGTTTATGGTCTGACATACGTTTGTAAATAATATCTGTGGACATATCGGCATACTTATCTGTTTTATATGGATTTTTTTAGCGCTACACCTCTATTATATATATTTAGTATCCAATATACAGCCAGAGAGCTAGTTATGTCATTCTATAGAGAGTATAGGCTTACTTTACTTTGTTTTCTTTAAATATTATAGACAGGTAGTCTTTATATGCAAGAGGCAATGATTTCCAGTCTTCTCTCCACCTTTCCGCATTGATTAGGATTAACCGGTCTGGTAGCTAGTTATGTGTCAAGTAATGCTATATGTATAAGTCAGAAGAAATCCATCTGCAGAAATCAGTGAAAAAAGGACGACCGTTCAGCATAAAGTTCCAGTCAGCGGCTGCTATCGGTCAGAAGAAGGGGTAAGGCCATTGGGTTGGCTGGATACTCCAAGTCTCTGATCTTGGCTGTTTGTATGGAGGTTCCTCAATCTGTCTTCAAGAATCCTCAGCTCCTCGACTAGGCTGGTCTCTGGAGGATGGCCCGTGTCATGCTATAATGAAAAGAAGAGTTTAAAGGGGGTGTGTGAACACCTTGTAAAAATACATAAATCAGCGGTGGGCAACTTGAATGTAATAGAGGGCCTCAAAATGGCCACCAAAAATTCCAGAAGGTCACACAGTACCAGCGTGTTTTTGTGCATTGAGGTTCATTGCTTTATGTTAGGCAGCCCAATCAAATGAATGGGCTTTAACACACCAAAACGCAATGCACAATTAACGGAAAGTTGGAGTCATTATTGGTTTCAGTGGCTGAAAATATAAACAGCGTTGATGCCAGTGACTGCAATAATATCCTCCGACATTGGTGTCAGAGACCACAATAATAATCCCCAGCATTGGTGTCAGTGTCTGCAATAATACCCCCAGTGTTGGGTGTCAGGGACCACAATATTAATTCTCAGTTTTGGTGTCTGTGTCTGCAACAATAACCACGGTATTTGTGTCAGGGAACGCAATAATAATCCTCAGTATTGGTGTCAGTGGATGCAATAATAACCCCCAGCATTGGTGTCACTGGCCACAATAATAACCCTCAGCATTGGTGTCACTGGCCACAATAATAACCCCCAGCATTGGTGTCACTGGCCACAATAATAACCCTCAGCATTGGAGTCAGGGACTGCAATAATAATCCTCAGCATTGACGTCAGTCTCTGCAATAATACCCCCAGCATTGGGTGTCAGGGACTGCAATATTAATTCTCAACACTGGTTTCTGTATCTGTAATAATAACCCCAGTATTGGTGACAGGGAATGCAATAATAATCCTCAGCATTGGTGTCAGTGGCCACAATAATAGCCCCAGCATTGGTGACAGTGGATGCAATAATAGCCTCCAGCATTGGTGCCAGTGGCCACAATAATATCCCCCAGCATTGGTGTCATTGGCCACAGTAATAGCCCCTAGAATTGGTATCAGCAGAAGCCATAATAACCCCCAGTATTGGTGTCAGGGACAATAAAAATCCTCAGCATTGGTGTCAGTGGATGCAATAATAACCCCCAGCATTGGTGTCACTGGCCACAATAATAACCCTCAGCATTGGAGTCAGGGACGGCAATAATAATCCTCAGCATTGATGTCAGTGTCTGCAATAATACCCCCAGCATTGGGTGTCAGGGACCGCAATATTAATTCTCAACACTGGTTTCTGTATCTGTAATAATAACCCCAGTATTGGTGACAGGGAACACAATAATAATCCTCAGCATCGGTGTCAGTGGCCACATTAATAGCCCCAGGATTGGTGACAGTGGATGCAATAATAACCCCCAGCATTGGTGTCAGTGGCCACAATAAAATCCCCCAGCATTGGTGTCATTGGGCACAGTAATAGCCCCTAGAATTGGTATCAGCAGATGCCATAATAACCCCCAGTATTGGTGTCAGGGACTACAATAAAAATCCTCAGCATTGGTGTCAGTGTCTGCAGTGATAACCCCCAGCTATGGTGTCAGTAGCAGTGCTGTTAACCCCCCTCTTGCACAGGTGCTCAAAAGGAGTGCTATTTAATCCCTCTAATGTTGGTGGCACTATTTTTTAACCCTGTACCCCCATCCCCTCATTACCCCACCTATTGGTGGCCAGTGCAGTGGCAGAAAAATTTAACCCCCCCCCCAGTCAGCAGCATGTTACCATAATGAGGTCTGAGGGCTCCAAACTGAGGAAGGAAGTCAGGTTGCATATGGTGTCACCCGTATTCCTCTAAAATGTGCCAGTCTGCGATAAATCGTCTGGATTTCAGTCTTTTGCTTGTGCCAGACATTCTACTTCTAAGCTCACTTGCTCACTTTTAATTGGTCAGCACCATGGGTATGGGTGCGTCCCTAACATCAAGACATTGGGGTTGCTTTACTAAAACTGGAGAGTGCGAAATCTGGTGAAGCTCTGCATAGAAACCAACCAGCTTCCAGGTTTTATTGTCAACCCCACTGCCATTCAGACTTTCAGCAGTAATGTAAACAAGGCATATCAGCACCTAGCCAGAATATTGTAACCCTGAGATGGGTAATTAAGCCCCATCAGTCTTGAGGTTGTAGACTCCCAGGAGCAGGGCCCTCCTTATTTATTTATTTATTTCAGGTACTTATATGGCGCCAGCAATGTATGCAGCACTTTACATATATATTGTGCATTCACATCAGTCCCTAACCCTCAAGGGGCGTACAATCTAAGGTCCCTAACCCTCAAGGGGCGTACAATCTAAGGTCCCTAACCCTCAAGGGGCATACAATGTAAGGTCCCTAACCCTCAAGGGGCGTACAATCTAAGGTCCCTAACTCTCAAGGGGCGTACAATCTAAGGTCCCTAACCCTCAAGGGGCGTACAATGTAAGGTCCCTAACCCTCAAGGGGCGTACAATGTAAGGTCCCTAACCCTCAAGGGGCGTACAATCTAAGGTCCCTAACTCTCAAGGGGCGTACAATCTAAGGTCCCTAACCCTCAAGGGGTGTACAATCTAAGGTCCCTAACCCTTCAGGGGTGTACAATCTAAGGTCCCTTACCCTCAAGGGGCGTGCAATCTAAGGTCCCTAACCCTCAAGAGGCGTGTCAGTGTCTGCAATAATACCCCCAGTGTTGGGTGTCAGGGACCACAATATTAATTCTCAGTTTTGGTGTCTGTGTCTGCAACAATAACCACGGTATTTGTGTCAGGGAACGCAATAATAATCCTCAGTATTGGTGTCAGTGGATGCAATAATAACCCCCAGCATTGGTGTCACTGGCCACAATAATAACCCTCAGCATTGGTGTCACTGGCCACAATAATAACCCCCAGCATTGGTGTCACTGGCCACAATAATAACCCTCAGCATTGGAGTCAGGGACTGCAATAATAATCCTCAGCATTGACGTCAGTCTCTGCAATAATACCCCCAGCATTGGGTGTCAGGGACTGCAATATTAATTCTCAACACTGGTTTCTGTATCTGTAATAATAACCCCAGTATTGGTGACAGGGAATGCAATAATAATCCTCAGCATTGGTGTCAGTGGCCACAATAATAGCCCCAGCATTGGTGACAGTGGATGCAATAATAGCCTCCAGCATTGGTGCCAGTGGCCACAATAATATCCCCCAGCATTGGTGTCATTGGCCACAGTAATAGCCCCTAGAATTGGTATCAGCAGAAGCCATAATAACCCCCAGTATTGGTGTCAGGGACAATAAAAATCCTCAGCATTGGTGTCAGTGGATGCAATAATAACCCCCAGCATTGGTGTCACTGGCCACAATAATAACCCTCAGCATTGGAGTCAGGGACGGCAATAATAATCCTCAGCATTGATGTCAGTGTCTGCAATAATACCCCCAGCATTGGGTGTCAGGGACCGCAATATTAATTCTCAACACTGGTTTCTGTATCTGTAATAATAACCCCAGTATTGGTGACAGGGAACACAATAATAATCCTCAGCATCGGTGTCAGTGGCCACATTAATAGCCCCAGGATTGGTGACAGTGGATGCAATAATAACCCCCAGCATTGGTGTCAGTGGCCACAATAAAATCCCCCAGCATTGGTGTCATTGGGCACAGTAATAGCCCCTAGAATTGGTATCAGCAGATGCCATAATAACCCCCAGTATTGGTGTCAGGGACTACAATAAAAATCCTCAGCATTGGTGTCAGTGTCTGCAGTGATAACCCCCAGCTATGGTGTCAGTAGCAGTGCTGTTAACCCCCCTCTTGCACAGGTGCTCAAAAGGAGTGCTATTTAATCCCTCTAATGTTGGTGGCACTATTTTTTTAACCCTGTACCCCCATCCCCTCATTACCCCACCTATTGGTGGCCAGTGCAGTGGCAGAAAAATTTAACCCCCCCCCAGTCAGCAGCATGTTACCATAATGAGGTCTGAGGGCTCCAAACTGAGGAAGGAAGTCAGGTTGCATATGGTGTCACCCGTATTCCTCTAAAATGTGCCAGTCTGCGATAAATCGTCTGGATTTCAGTCTTTTGCTTGTGCCAGACATTCTACTTCTAAGCTCACTTGCTCACTTTTAATTGGTCAGCACCATGGGTATGGGTGCGTCCCTAACATCAAGACATTGGGGTTGCTTTACTAAAACTGGAGAGTGCGAAATCTGGTGAAGCTCTGCATAGAAACCAACCAGCTTCCAGGTTTTATTGTCAACCCCACTGCCATTCAGACTTTCAGCAGTAATGTAAACAAGGCATATCAGCACCTAGCCAGAATATTGTAACCCTGAGATGGGTAATTAAGCCCCATCAGTCTTGAGGTTGTAGGCTCCCAGGAGCAGGGCCCTCCTTATTTATTTATTTATTTCAGGTACTTATATGGCGCCAGCAATGTATGCAGCACTTTACATATATGTTGTGCATTCACATCAGTCCCTAACCCTCAAGGGGCGTACAATCTAAGGTCCCTAACCCTCAAGGGGCGTACAATCTAAGGTCCCTAACCCTCAAGGGGCGTACAATCTAAGGTCCCTAACCCTCAAGGGGCGTACAATGTAAGGTCCCTAACCCTCAAGGGGCGTACAATCTAAGGTCCCTAACTCTCAAGGGGCGTACAATCTAAGGTCCCTAACCCTCAAGGGGCGTACAATGTAAGGTCCCTAACCCTCAAGGGGCGTACAATCTAAGGTCCCTAACTCTCAAGGGGCGTACAATCTAAGGTCCCTAACCCTCAAGGAGCGTACAATCTAAGGTCCCTAACCCTCAAGGGGTGTACAATCTAAGGTCCCTAACCCTTCAGGGGTGTACAATCTAAGGTCCCTTACCCTCAAGGGGCGTGCAATCTAAGGTCCCTAACCCTCAAGAGGCGTGCAATCTAAGGTCCCTAACCCTCAAGGGGTGTACAATCTAAGGTCCCTAACCCTCAAGGGGCGTACAATATAAGGTCCTTAACCCTCAAGGGGCGTACAATCTAAGGTCCCTAACTCTCAAGGGGCGTACAATCTAAGGTCCCTAACCCTCAAGGGGCGTACAATCTAAGGTCCCTAACCCTCAAGGGGCGTGCAATCTAAGGTCCCTAACCCTCAAGGGGCGTACAATCTAAGGTCCGTAACCCTCAAGGGGTGTACAATCTAAGGTCCCTAACCCTCAAGGGGCGTTCAATCTAAGATCCCTAACCCTCAAGGGGCGTACAATCTAAGGTCCCTAACCCTCAAGGGGCGTGCAATCTAAGGTCCCTAACCCTCAAGGGCCGTGCAATCTAAGGTCCCTAACCCTCAAGGGGCATACAATCTAAGGTCCCTAACCCTCAAGGGCCGTGCAATCTAAGGTCCCTAACCCTCAAGGGGCGTACAATCTAAGGTCCGTAACCCTCAAGGGGCGTACAATCTAAGGTCCCTAACCCTCAAGGGGTATACAATCTAAGGTCCGTAACCCTCAAGGGGCGTACAAACTAAGGTCCCTAACCCTCAAGGGGTGTACAATCTAAGGTCCCTAATCCTCAAGGGGCGTACAATCTAAGATCCCTAACCCTCAAGGGGTATACAATCTAAGGTCCCTAACCCTCAAGGGGCGCACAATCTAAGGTCCCTAACCCTCAAGGAGTGTACAATCTAAGGTCCCTAACCCTCAAGGAGTGTACAATCTAAGGTCCCTAACTCACATTCATACATACACATACTAGGGCCAATTTAGACAGGAACCAATTAACCTACCAGCATGTCTTTGGAGTGTGGGAGGAAACCAGAGTACCCAGAGGAAACCCATGTAGGCACAGGGAGAACATGTAAACTCCAGGCAGGTGGTGTCGTGGCTGGGATTTGAACCAACGACCCGAGTACTGCCAGGCAGAAGTGCTAACCATTTAGCCACTGTGCTGCCCTTACTTTCTTGCATTGAACTGTATCGTTTCTGTATTGTCTCCCTTTATATTGTAAAGCGCTGAGCAAACTGTTGGCACAATATGAATCCTCTATAATAATAATGATGTGAGAACATTCCCAAGCCTGGTATTTTGGTAACTAGGTAAAATGGATGTTGAAAAGTTCATCAACAGAGGCTTTAAGCCTCGCTTAGCCCTGCAGGTAAGCCAGTAGACATTTTAGTCTGGGTATCTCTCACTGCAGAACCAAAATCTGCACATAACAGTAGTGCTACATTAATATTAGGAATATATCCGAATGTACTCAATCCAAATCCGGAGCGAAATTGTGCACATCCACCAGCAGGGGGCAGGATGACACAAAACATTTATAGAAGCTATGAATAGAAGAGAGAAAGTGATAAATGCCATTAGCCTTCCTGTCTGTACACCACTAATTAGCACCACCACTGACTGTGCTTATGGTAAAAAAAAAAAAAAAAAAAAAAATTACATACATTTCACAAAGATTCCATCACAAAAATAATTTACTTAAAGGGTCAGTCAACTCAAAGCTGATATTTCGGTGTTTGGTAGACTTTGGATCAGCCTTTCTCAACCTTGTTAACATGAAGGAACTCGTGAAATAACTTTCCAGGCTCAGGGAACCCCTGCTGATAATTACTATATCTACCGCTCACTGTACATTAGTGTGATGATCAGTGGGAATTATGCTCCTCACAATGGGGGTCACTGAAAAAAATTCCCTGCATACAGATAGCTAAAATTGGTGTCAGTTGGAACTTATTGGGAAGTTGCTCATTTCTCAAGGAACCCCTAGCAACCGTTAGAGGAACCCTAGTTGAGAAAGACTGCTTTAGATGGTTAAAAACCCTAAGGGCCCATTTACACTAACACAATGTGGTAATGCATGGCACCCCAACATACTAGGGCAGGGGTCTCCAAACTGTGGACCCCGGGCCGAATGTGGCCCTTTGCTTGCCTTTATTCGGCCCTTGGAGCACTATTCCTTCCACTGATACGAGGCATTATTCCTGACACTGACCCTAATGAAGAGACACTATTCCTTCCACTGACACTAGAGATGGGGAACTAATTTTTCCACTGATACCAACAATGGGGTACTATACCTCCCATGGACACCAACAATGGGGCAATATACTTCCCACTGACACCAACAATGGGGCACTATGTTTCCCAATGACACCAACAATGGGGTACTATACCTCCCATGGACACCAGCGATGGGCACTATACCTCCCAATGACACCAACAATGGGGCACTATACCTCCCATCGACACCAGAGATGGGGCTCTATGAAGGAACACTATTCCTTCCACTGACACTAGAGATGGGGAACTAATTTTTCCACTGACACCATTAATGGGACACTATTCCTCCCACTGACACCAACAATGGGGTACTATACCTCCCATGGACACCACCGATGGGCAATATACCTCCCAATGACACCAACAATGGGGCACTATACCTACCACCAACACCAGCGGTGGGGCTCTATGCCTACAACTGACAGGGCACTATACCTACCACCAATACCAGCGATGGGGCACTATACCTCCCACCGATACCAGCGATAGGGTCATTTTTTTTTACTCCCACAGACCACCAGGACAGTTTACAACCACCAATGCCAGGGCATTTTCTACTCCCACTGGCCACATTCTGGCCCCCCTAAAATGTGATGGCCAGTAAACTGGCTCTTTATTTTGAAAGTTTTGAGACCCCTGTATGAGGGCAATGCAACTGAGTTGCAGCATGCACAAAAACATAGTAGTAGTGTGTTAAGGTGCATTGAGCTACAAAAAAGTGTCTTGTCTGATCTTTATCTTCTTAGGGTGCGTTGGTAGCCCATTTATTTAAATTGTCTACTTTAAAGGATAACTTCATCTTTTAGCCGGGGTTCGCATATGTGCGGTGCGGTATATCGCATGTGATTCGCAGAGGAACTGCACCGCATTCCTGTGCAAATCACATGCAATTTGTGTGCGGTGCGATTGGAGCCATACATACCAAAAACATGCAGGACCCTTTTTTAGGTGTGCACTAGAATCGGATCGCATGGGTATTTACACCTATACGATCCGATTATGCACATCGCATGAATGGGCTACTATGCCCACACAAACACAGGCTGCATGGTGTGAGCCAGGACTAAAGCTGTAATGACACTTTTCTGGGGGGGTAGTTTCCTTAACAACTACCTGCACCTAATACAAGCACTACTGACATTATCAACATGGGCGGCCAATTCACGTAGTTCTTACTACTGCTACTTTAGAAGCCTGGAGCTATAACTTTGGAGAGAGGGGGGTGGGGTGCACTGAGATAGGAGAGATCAATATGGACACAATCTCTGTGACGGCACTGACAATTCTTGTACCTGTCTCTGACAGGTACATGAACAGGGGCGGACTGACAACTCATGGCGCCCCCGGGCAATAGGGGATCATGGGGCCCCCTGTGTCCTTGCCCAAACTCAAAAAAGCCTATGAAAAAGGTACCAGGGGCATCTCATGGGGCCCCCTACTGACCCCGGGCCCTCGGGCAGTGCCCGAGTTTCCAAATGGTCAGTCCGCCCCTGTACATGAATCAAGCTCAAGCACTGACACTTTTAGAGCCGGGTCCCAACAGAATATTAATGGGTGTCTAGAACAGCCTTTATTAATTCCCCCAAAACCTTTATGGAGCTGGCTTTGTGCACAGTCATGCTGAAAAAGAAAAGGACCTTCTTCAGACTGCTGCCACGAGGTTGGAAGTGCCCAATTGTCTAAAATGTCTTCACACAATGTAGCATTAAATTTATCTTTCATTGCTAACATTTCAACTCATTAATTTGAGAGTCCATTTGGCCATAGTGGTAGGTGCTATGGTCAGGTGTCCACATACAGTTGGCTATATTGGGTATTTATACTGGATCTTCATCTGCCAATGTTCAGCCATGTTTAGTTACCTGTGTCATGTCTGTGGTGTAGCGCAAGTAACATCTTTTCCATAGTGTGACCCAAGGCCCCACACTTATAGGAAATAGAAGGTCCTCTATGGGGCTGTAAGTGGTGACGTTACTCCTAGACGGCTTTTCTTCTTCCAGTAGACTCTCAGTAGATAGGGCACGGCGAGCCGTTCGCTTGGACACTGTACCGATTTTCCTTGGGAATAACGGAGACTGCAGGATGAGGGACCCCTTGGAGAGCAGGTACACACTGCAGCTGTTGGAAACATTCATCTTGGGAAAAAAAGACAAAAAGTCAATGCTCTGTGTGTATATACATATACACACACACATACATACATACATACATACATACATACATACACACACACACACATACATGCATATATTTATTTATTACAGGTACTTATATAGCGCTGTCAATTTACACAGCTCTTTACATATATATTGTACATTCACATCAGTCCCTAACCCTCAAGGAGCGATCAATCTAAAGTCCCTAACTCACATTCTTAGATATCCATACTAGGGCCAATTTAGACAGGAGCTTTTAACCTACTAGCATGTGTTTAGAGTGTGGGAGGAAACCAGAGTACCCGGAGGAAACCCACGCAGACACTGGGAGAACATGCAAACTCCAGGCAGGTGGTGCCGTGGTTGGGATTTGAACCAACGACCCTAGTACTGCCAGGCGGAAATGCTAACCATTTAGCTATATATATACACATATATATATATATATATATACATACATATATAAGCACACACACATACATACATACATATATACACATACATACATACATATATACACATACATACATACATATATACAGTCATGGCCGAAATTGTTGGCACCCTTGATATTTTTCCTGAAAATCAAGTATTTCACACAAAAAAGGTATTGCATTAACACATGTTTTGCTATACACATGTTTATTCCCTTTGTATGTATTGGAACAAATATAAAACAGAGGCAGAAAAGCAAATATGACATAATGTCACACAAAACCCCAAAAATGGGCTGGACAAAAGTATTGGCACCCTTAACTTAATATTTGGTTGCACACCCTTTGGAAAACATAACTGAAATCAGTCGCTTCCTATAACCATCAATAAGCTTCTGACACCTCTCACCCGGAATTTTGGACCACTCTTCCTTTGCAAACAGCTCCAGGTCTCTCTTATTGGAAGGACACCTTTTCCCAACAGCAATTTTAAGATCTCTCCACAGGTGTTCAATGGGATTTAGATCTGGGCTCATTGCTGGCCACTTCAGAACTCTCCAGCGCTTCTTTGCCATCCATTTCTGAGTGCTTTTTGACGTATGTTTGGGGTCATTGTCCTGCTGGAAGACCCAGGATCTTGGACGCAAACCCAGCTTTCTGACACTGGGCCCTACAGTGCGACCCAAAATCCTTTGGTAATCCTCAGATTTCATGATGCCTTGCACACAGTCAAGGCACCCAGTGCCAGAGGCAGCAAAACAACCCCAAAACATCATTGAACCTCCACCATATTTTACCGTAGGTACTGTGTTTTGTTCTTTGTAGGCCTCATTCCGTTTTCGGTAAACAGTAGAATGATGTGCTTTACCGAAAAGCTCTATCTTGGTCTCATCTGTCCACAAGACGTTTTCCCAGAAGGCTTTTGGCTTACTCAAGTACATTTTGGCAAACTGTAGTCTTGCTTTTTTATGTCTCTGTGTCAGCAGTGGGGTCCTCCTGGGTCTCCTGCCATAGCGTTTCATTTCATTTAAATGTCGACGGATAGTTCGCGCTGACACTGATGCTCCCTGAGCCTGCAGGACAGCTTGAATGTCTTTGGAACATGTTTGGGGCTGCTTATCCACCATCCGGACTATTCTGCGTTGCAATCTTTCATCAATTTTCCTCATCCGTCCACGACCAGGGAGATTAGCTACAGTGCCATGGGTTGCAAACTTCTTGATAATGTTGCGCACTGTGGACAAAGGCAAATCTAGTTCTCTGGAGATGGACTTGTAACCTTGAGATTGTTGATATTTTGCCACAATTTTGGTTCTCAGGTCCTCAGACAGTTCTCGTCTCCTCTTTCTGTTGTCCATGCTTAGTGTGGCACAGACAGACACACAATGCAAAGGTTAAGTGAACGTCTCTCCTTTTTATCTGCTTTCAGGTGTGATTTCTATATTGCCCACACCTGTTACTTGCCCCAGGTGAGTTTACAGGAGCATCACATGCTTGTAACATTCTTATTTATCCGCAGTTGTGAAAGGGTGCCAATACTTTTGTCCAGCCCATTTTTGGAGGTTTGTGTGACATTATGTCGAATTTGCTTTCTTTCCTCCCTTTTTTTGTTTTGTCCCAATACACACAAAGGGAATAAACATGTGTATAGCAAAACATGTGTTAATGCAATACGTTTCGTGAGAAATACATGATTTCCTGGAGAAATATCAAGGGTGCCAACAATTTCGGCCATGACTGTATATATATATATATATATATACATACATACATATATACATACATACATATATACATACATACATATATACATACATACATATATATATACATACATATACATATACAGTTGCAAGAAAAAGTATGTGAACCCCTTGGGATTACGTGGAATTTTGCATGAATTGGGCATAAAATGTGCTCTGAACGTCATCTAAGTCACAACAATAGAAGAACACAGTCTGCTGAACATAATACTACACAAACATTAGATGCTGCCATGGTTTAATTGCTCATAACATGTAAACATTCACAGTGCAGGGAGGAAAAAGTATGTGAGGCCCTAGCTTAATGACTTCTCCCAGAGCTAATTGGAGCCAGGAGTGAGCCAACCTTGACTCCAATCAGTGTGATGATATTGGATGTGTTGCTGACAGCTGTCCTGCCCTTAAAAAAACACACACCTGTTTTGGGTTTACTGGTTTCAAGAAGCACTGTCTGATGTGAACCATGTCTCGCAGAAAAGAGCTCTCAGAAGACCTACGATCAAGAATTGTTGACTTGCATGAAGCTGGAAAGGGTTACAAAAGTATCTCCAAAAGCCTTGATGTTCATGTGTCCACGGTAAGACAGACTGTCTACAAATGGAGAAAGTTTAGCACTGTTGCTACTCTCCCTAGGCGTGGTCGTCCTGTAATAATGACTGCAAGAACACAGCGCAGAATGCTGCATGAGGTAAAGAAGAATCCCAGAGTGTCAGCTAAAGACCTACAGAAATCTCTGGCACATGCTAACATTTTTGTTGACACATCTACAATAAGGAAAACATTAAACAAGAATGGAGTACATGGGAGGACACCACGGAGGAAGCCATTGCTGTCCAAAAAGAATATTGCAGCACGTTTGAAGTTTGCAAAAGAGCACCTGGATGTTCCACAGCACTACTGGCAGAATATACTGTGGACAGATGACACCAAGATTGAGTTGTTTGGGAAGAACACACAACACTATGTGTGGAGAAAAAAAAGGCACAGCACACCAACATCAAAACCTCATCCCCACTGTAAAACATGGTGGAGGGAGCATCATGGTTTGGGGCTGCTTTGCTGCCTCAGGGCCTGGATGGATTGTTGTCATTGATGGGAAAATGAATTCCAGAGTTTATCAAGACATTTTGCAGGAAAACGTACGACCATCTGTCCGCCAACTGAAGCTCCGCAGAGGATGGGTGATGCAACAGGACAATGACCCAAAGCACACAAGTAATTCAACAAAACAATGGCTGCAACAGCACAGAATATGCCTTCTGGAGTGGCCCAGTCAGAGTCCTGACCTCAACCCGATTGAAATGCTGTGGCATGACCTTAAGAGAGCGAATCACACCAGACATCCCAAGAATATTGCTACACTGAAACAGTTTTGTGAAGAGGAGTGGTCCAAAATTACTCCAGATCGTTGTGCAGGTCTGATCTGCAACTACAGGAAATGTTTGGTTGAGGTTATTGCTGTCAAAGGAGGGTCAACCAGTTATTAAGTCCAAAGGTTCACATACTTTTTCCTCCCTGCACTGTGAATGTTTACATGTTATGTGCAATTAAACCATGGCAACATCTAATGTTTGTGTAGTATTATGTTCAGCAGACTGTGTTCTTCTATTTTTGTGACTTAGATGATGTTCAGAGCACATTTTTTGCCCAATTCATGCAAAACTCCATGTAATCCCAAGGGGTTCACATACTTTTTCTTGCAACTGTATATACACATATATATATATATACATATATATATACATATATATATATATATACATATATATATATATATACACATATATTTACATATATACATATATATATATATACACATATATTTATATATATAAATACAGTTGCAAGAAAAAGTATGTGAACCCCTTGGGATTACGTGGAATTTTGCATGAATTGGGCATAAAATGTGCTCTGAACGTCATCTAAGTCACAACAATAGAAGAACACAGTCTGCTGAACATAATACTACACAAACATTAGATGTTGCCATGGTTTAATTGCACATAACATGTAAACATTCACAGTGCAGGGAGGAAAAAGTATGTGAACCTTTGGACTTAATAACTGGTTGACCCTCCTTTGACAGCAATAACCTCAACCAAACATTTCCTGTAGTTGCAGATCAGACCTGCACAACGATCTGGAGTAATTTTGGACCACTCCTCTTCACAAAACTGTTTCAGTGTAGCAATATTCTTGGGATGTCTGGTGTGAATCGCTCTCTTAAGGTCATGCCACAGCATTTCAATCGGGTTGAGGTCAGGACTCTGACTGGGCCACTCCAGAAGGCGTATTCTGTGCTGTTGCAGCCATTGTTTTGTTGAATTACTTGTATGCTTTGGGTCATTGTCCTGTTGCATCACCCATCCTCTGCGGATCTTCAGTTGGCGGACAGATGGTCGTACGTTTTCCTGCAAAATGTCTTGATAAACTCTGGAATTAATTTTCCCATCAATGACAACAATCCGTCCAGGCCCTGAGGCAGCAAAGCAGCCCCAAACCATGATGCTCCCTCCGCCATGTTTCACAGTGGGGATGAGGTTTTGATGTTGGTGTGCTGTGCCTTTTTTTCTCCACACATAGTGTTGTGTGTTCTTCCCAAACAACTCAATCTTGGTTTCATCTGTCCACAGTATATTTTGCCAGTAGTGCTGTGGAACATCCAGGTGCTCTTTTGCAAACTTCAAACGTGCTGCAATATTCTTTTTGGACAGCAATGGCTTCCTCCGTGGTGTCCTCCCATGTACTCCATTCTTGTTTAATGTTTTCCTTATTGTAGATGTGTCAACAAAAATGTTAGCATGTGCCAGAGATTTCTGTAGGTCTTAGCTGACACTCTGGGATTCTTCTTTACCTCATGCAGTATTCTGCGCTGTGCTCTTGCAGTCATTTTTACAGGATGACCACGCCTAGGGAGAGTAGCAACATTGCTAAACTTTCTCCATTTGTAGACAGTCTGTCTTACCGTGGACACATGAACATCAAGGCTTTTGGAGATACTTTTGTAACCCTTTCCAGCTTCATGCAAGTCAACAATTCTTGATCGTAGGTCTTCTGAGAGCTCTTTTCTGTGAGGCATGGTTCACATCAGACAGTGCTTTTTGAAACCAGTAAACCCAAAACAGGTGTGTGTTTTTAAGGGCAGGACAGCTGTCAGCAACACATCCAATATCATCACACTGATTGGAGTCAAGGTTGGCTCACTCCTGGCTCCAATTAGCTCTGGGAGAAGTCATTAAGCTAGGGCCTCATGTACTTTTTCCTCCCTGCACTGTGAATATTTACATGTTATGTGCAATTAAACCATGGCAACATCTAATGTGTGTGTAGTATTATGTTCAGCAGACTGTGTTCTTCTATTGTTGTGACTTAGATGACGTTCAGAGCACATTTTATGCCCAATTCATGCAAAACTCCACGTAATCCCAAGGGGTTCACATACTTTTTCTTGCAACTGTATATACATATATACACATATATTTATATATATATACATATATATATACACATATATATATATATATATATATACATATATATATATACACATATATATATATACATATATATACATATATATATATATATATACATATATATACATATATATACAGTATATATATACACATATATATATATATACATATATATATATATACATACATATATATATATATACATATATATATATATATATATATATATATATATATATATATATATATATATATATAAAAAATAGAATGTATGTACTATTTACCTAGGGCAGCCTTTCTCAACCTTTTTACCCTGGGAGAACCCCTAAAACAATTTCCAGATCTTGGAGAACCCTATCTTATTAAAACTAGTTTATCAGGGGTCAGTGGCAAACATGACTCAAACAGTAGTGGTCAGTAGGAAGAATGCCAACCTTGCAGACAGCTAAATATATAATTGGTGTCATGCTGCAAGTGGCATTGGTTCTGGAGCTATGCAGGCACCATCAGATGGGGGGGGGGTCAATCACCCACAGCTCAAGGAACCCCTAGCAATCTGTAGAGGAACAGTAGAGTTCCATACTTCATGAAACAGGTTAACATGTGCACAGATGGGGTAGATAAATGGCTACCCACCCTCATCCACATCTACATCTATACTGTGTCCTGCAATGACATGGAGGTCAGCAGCAGGAACCCTGGAGATCAACACTCCCGGAAGTGTTGATTTCCCTGTGCACTTCAGATGAGGATTTCTAGTGAATGCAGCGGCTTTCTGGTGCTATAGGTAGCACGTAAATATTCACAGACTTCTTTTAAAGGTAAGGCTGTTTGCAGGTTTTAGATTTATTCAGAGCGTCACTTTAACCACTTGAGCTCCAGAGGATTTACCCCCCTTAATGACCAGGCCTCTTTTTGCTACTCGGCGCTGCACTAATTCAACTGAAAATTGCACGGTCATGCAATGCTGCACCCAAACTAAATTTACGTCCTTTTTTTCACACAAATAGAGCTTTCTTTCGGTGGTATTTGATCGCCTGTGCGCTTTTTATTTTTCACGCTATAAACAAAAAAAGGCCAAAAATTTTGAAGAAAAACAATATTTTTTACTTTCAGCTATAAAAAATATATAGTAAACTCAAAGTTGGTTATAAATTTAGGCCAAAATGTATTCTGCTCCATGTTTTTGGTAAAAAAAATCCCAATGAGTGTATATTGATTGCTTTGTGTGGAAGTTATAGCGTCTACAAACTATGGGATAGATACTGCAATTTACGCCATTTTTTTGCTATACAGCACTGCGCTAGTTTAATGGACAATTGCTCGGTCATGCAATACGGTACATAAATGAAATTTACATCCTTTTTTCCCCACAAATTGAGCTTTCTTTCAGTGGTATTTGATCGCCTGTGCGGTTTTTATTTTTTGCGCTATAAAAAAAAAAGGCTGACAATTTTGAGGAAAAAAAAAACAATATTTTGGACTTTTTGCTATAAAACATGTCCAGTTAAAAAAAAATGCAAAAATCAAATTTAGTCATAAATTTCTGCCAAAATGTATTCTGCGACATGTCTTTGCTAAAAAAAACCCCAATACGTGTAAATTAATTGGTTTACGTGAAAGTTATAGCGTTTACAAATGGCGGGAAAGATACTGGGATTTTTAGGTTTTTTTTTATACTAATAATGGTGGCGATCAGCGAATTATGGCGGCGATCAGCGACTTATGGCGGGACTGCGGCGGACATTCTGACATTGGGGGGTACTGACATCCCCAAAAACACTAATACAGTGATCAGTGCAAAAAAAAAAAAAACTGACACTGTACTAATGGCAATGGGGAGGAAGGGGTTAACTTTATTTTGCAGGGAAGGGTTATAGGAGGGGAGTGTTTTACTAGGGGGCGGGGGTGTGTACTGGGCGGGACAAGGCTGATCGAGAAAGAGAAACTGTTCTTTCTCGATCAGCTCATCCTCGAGCTGACAGGGAAGTGACAGACAGCACAGCTACTGCAGCTGTGCTCTCTGTCACTGTTTGCCGCCAATCGCCGGGACATAGCCGCTAAGGAGCGGCTGTGACCTGGCGACTGATATCTGCGGCGGTGATCCGTGGGACAAATAGGGCGGCTGCGCGCCTTGCGCGCGTCCCCTATTTGTTTACAAAACACGCGTTTTAAAACGTGGTTTTGCCTGCGAGTGCCGCCCTGCCGCCGTATATGTACAGTGGCTGGGCGGCATGCAGTTAAGGAAATCTGGACTTGCCAATGCAGGATCAAGTGACAGATTCACTTACAGCAGACTTATGGGGTGGAATACTCCTCTTTACTCCAATGGTCCCCTTCCCTTGACAACTTCTTCTTTTGTGTGCTGCTTTTCAGTTACCTTCATTGGCCAGCAAGGGATAACGTCACTTCTGTGCATGCGCAGGAGCTAGTCATCAAGGCACACAGGGAACAGGACGGCCAATATAAGCTGAGCTACGCAGCTCAGTTTAAATGCCGGGGATCACTGTGAATGGGCAGATATATATGTTTTACTGCAGAAGAAACGTGGCATGTCTCTTCTGCAATAAAGATCCTGCCTGCTCACAGTGAGTGACAGCGGAACCTTAGTTCCATATTAAAAACCCATCCCCACCTTCAAATATATACTCCTTATATTTGCTCCCCTAGCACTCCGTTTAGTAGCTTGGAACAAAGAGAGATGCCATTAGTTCCAAGTATAGGGGAGCATGTGACTCTGCACCCTTACTCCCATGATGCATCACTAAGTGCCAGAGCAGCCAATCGGGAGACCCAAATCTGTCAGGTGGAGGAAGCCTTGGAGCTTACAAAGGGCTTACACAGGAAGCCTTGGAGCTTACACAGAGCTTCTGTTCTTCACACAATATTACACAGACCAGTGGGTACTCCCATGATGCAGCACTAAGTGCCGGAGCAGCCAATCGGGAGACCCAAATCTGTCAGGTGGAGGAAGCCTTGGAGCTTACACAGGGCTTCTGTTCTTCACACAATATTACACAGACCAGTGGGTACTCCCATGATGCAGCACTAAGTGCCGGAGCAGCCAATCGGGAGACCCAAATCTGTCAAGTAGAGGAAGCATTGGAGCTTACACAGGGCTTCTGTTCTTCGCACAATATTACACAGACCAGTGGGTATTGGGGGACAGTGAAGTGTCCTTGCATAGAAATGCATTACTTCACTTTAGGGAATTTTAGACCTTCAAAATGGCTTGCCAGTTGGCCATGTTGAAAAGTAATGGAGCCAGTCCTATGCACTTGCGAATCATACTATAGGGGTATTTGATGTTAAAATGGTTGCGCTGGAACATTTTATTCAAAATCTCTGACCTCTGAGTGTTAGGTATCATACGGTACGGATATTGAAATTTTACCGAATTCTGTTGGATTTGTTGTTTTATTTTTTTTTGGTATATGGTACTTTTTTGTCCTCTTTTTTCTCCACTATGTTTTAAAAATTTTTTTTGTTAGATTAAACTCCCGTTCGACTGTTCCTGGAATGGGTAAAATGCTATTCTCTGGGTATTATATGTGTCTTACGATGAAGCGAAACGTGCATTGCTTTGTACTGAATGTCCAAGCTGCAATGTATCTGCTAACCTTTGCGCATGGATATGTTCTTGATATCAAAATCAAACAATTGTACGTATTTGCTGAATTCATTTTGTATACTTTTGCACAAATGTGATGCGATTTCGACTACTGTTACAGTCGTTTATTGTTATGTTATTGTCTTGAAAAACTTTAATAAAAAAGAGTTGAAAGAAATGTAATGGAGCCTAATGGAACCCTCCTTAACCCAAAGCTCACCTTGTCAGCATTATGCCCGGTTCCATTGCCGTTTAATACAGCAAGTTCCCTGACTTGATATACTGGGTTCCGGAACTGCTTCCTGCGCACATGACTGTAGAATAGGCTCCATTCCCAGACTGTTGGAGGAACTGCCTTCATGTCTTCCACTGGCTTGTAATCTCCATTCAACAGTATTTTCTCTCTCACTATGTCTCTCCAGCCATTCACCGGTGTGTACGTCTGGCTGGACGAGTGTCGCTGGTAGAAGAAAATGACCAGTCAAAAGACTTTCAAAAAAAGATCAAATCTCTCTGCACACTGATCAGTCGACATCTAAGTTCATCTTAAATATAACTTAGAGAAATAATAAAGTTTGAAGAAAAGTATTAATAAAGCTGAACTCCAGGCAAACATTAAATACATGGATGAAGTTCTACCTGCCAAATGACAATATATTCTATCCATCCAGATCTGAGATTTACACAGTCCTGGTGACCTCATGTCTCTGTCATTCTGCTCTCTCCTTCTGTCTGCATGCCAATTGTTAGCACATTGCAGCACAGCTGATTGGCTCCTTGTACTGCTTCTCTCTCCCCCAGTCAGAACTCTGCCAAATAGGGGATTCTAAGAGGCTGATACCAAACTAAGGGTCAGGTAGTTACACCACTTGCAATTGAAAAAATATAATTTAATGGTACAGTAATAAATTCAGAGATGCTTTAATTTGTATCTTTTATATCTGCCTGGATTTAATAAAGAAATATGGGTTTTTAAAAAAAATTAAAAAAAATAAAAAGTGAACATTCATACTCACTTCTATGCTGCAGCTGTCTCAAATCAGTTCTAAGCCCAAGAATGGAACAAATACATGACCGCTGAACGCTCAGTTCTCAGTCTGCGTGAAGTGGAGAGCAGTGACTGTCAACCACCGCTCTTTGCTTCTTTAGCACTCGCTAGAGCACTGGGCTGAGGAGAGGGAGGGCAAGGCTGGCTCCAGTTCTAAGCCGCACGCTGTGAGGCTGGGAGTCAGCTGTCACTCAGGAAACTGGGTGGATCCTGACAGTTTTGTTGGGATCCTTCCAAAGCCTGGAACGGCTCTGCCACCAATCAGCGGGCAATAGCTCACTATAAGCTGACTCTACGTCATAGGAGAACAGTATATATATACACTCCTGTTGTCCACAAAAGAAGTATGGCCAAAAAAGCTTTGGTAATACTTCTCTTCTAAACCTTAATGTAGTTACTTTAATCTCTTTTTGTATATTTGTACGTTTTAAATCTTTTTAATACTTCCCACACAAAATCTTTGTTACATCCGAAGAAGAATAGGAATGGGGGTCCTTGATGACAGTGCCAACATTGCCTTACAAGTTTCAGTCTCATGGTCCTTGATGGTCACTGCTCTTGTTCCACCCTAGGTAAGTACCTACCTGGCTTCCTCTTATGCGGTCCCAGTGGCAGTTGTGAGTAAAGGTGCTACAGAACAGGTTGTAAGTGCTATCATGCAGGGCCATCAGATAGGATTCTGTAAACTCGAAGGCTGTTGGTGACTGCTGCACAAACTGCCAGACGCAGTCCAGGAACAACAGAAACACCGGAGACTGCAAGAAAAGACAAAGGTAACACGTTTAAATGAAAGGTCACAAATGGTGCCTATCCATTGCTAAATAAATCAAATAACTAAATTTTAAAATATAAATCCCCCAATAATATGACAACCCATCAAATGTTCTCATTAGGCCCAACCATGGCACCATCTGCCTGGAGTTTGCATGTTCTCCCTGTGCCTGTGTGGGCTTACTCCAGTTTCCTCCCACACTCAGAAGATATGCTGGTAGGTTAACTGGATCCTGTCTACATTGGCCCTAGTATGTGTATGTAGGAATGTGAGTTAGGGTCCTTAGTTTGTGCGCCCCTTGAGGGTTAGGGACCTTAGATTGTACACTCCTTGAGGGTTAGGGACCTTAGATTGTACGCCCCTTGAGGGTTAGGGACCTTAGATTGTACACCCCTTGAGGGTTAGGGACCTTAGATTGTACACCCCTTGAGGGTTAGGGACCTTAGATTGTACGCCCCTTGAGGGTTAGGGACCTTAGATTGTACACCCCTTGAGGGTTAGGGACCTTAGATTGTACGCCCCTTGAGGGTTAGGGACCTTAGATTGTACACCCCTTGAGGGTTAGGGACCTTAGATTGTGCGCCCCTTGAGGGTTAGGGACCTTAGATTGTACACCCCTTGAGGGTTAGGGACCTTAGATTGTACACCCCTTGAGGGTTAGGGACCTTAGATTGTACACCCCTTGAGGGTTAGGGACCTTAGATTGTACACCCCTTGGGGGTTAGGGACCTTAGATTGTACGCCCCTTGAGGGTTATTGACCTTAGATTGTACACCTCTTGAGGGTTAGCGGCCTTAGATTGTACGCCCCTTGAGGGTTAGGGACCTTAGATTGTACACTCCTTGAGGGTTAGGGACCTTAGATTGTAAACCCCTTGAGGGTTAGGGACCTTAGATTGTACACCCCTTGAGGGTTAGCGGCCTTAGATTGTACGCCCCTTGAGGGTTAGGGACCTTAGATTGTACGCCCTTTGAGGGTTAGAGACCTTAGATTGTACGCCCCTTGAGGGTTAGGGACCTTAGATTGTACGCCCCTTGAGGGTTAGGGACCTTAGATTGTACGCCCCTTGAGGGTTAGGGACCTTAGATTGTACGCCCCTTGAGGGTTAGGTACTAATATGAATGTACAATATATATGTAGAGCGCTGCGTAAATTGACAGCGCTATATAAGTACCTGTAATTAGGCCCCATGCACATGGATGTGTTCATGCTATAAAGTCTTTTCAAGTAACACCAAGGGAGCTGCAGGTGTTGCGTACAGCCACACATACAAATGAATGGTTATATGCGGCTGTACGCTTGAATACGCTGAAGGCTGCTGCATTGTGTAAAGCATACTTCCCTGAATGCACCACATTTTTGGGTAAATACCAATGCAGTTGGACATTTACTTACCCGTATCAAGGTTTTAAAAGGATAACTGCTGTTTTACTTCCCTGCCCAGCAACCATCCCATTCTCCAAGTGCTGTTCTTACATGTACCCACTGCTCCGAGACCTTTGCTGTATATCCTGCTTGGCTCCACACAGCCACCGCTGTAGAAGTCTTCCAGCTGGGCTCTTCTTCCGTTTACTCCTTAACAGGGGCGGACTGACAACTCATGGGGCCCACGGGCAATAGGGGATCATGGGGCCTCTGTGTCCTTGCCCAAACTCAAAAAAGCCTATGAAAAAGGTACCAGGGGCATCTCATGGGGCCCCCTACTGACCCCGGGCCCTCGGGCAGTGCCCGAGTTTCGAAATGATCAGTCCGCCCCTGCTCCTAAAGGTTCCCACACATTAATAGATGGCCTTTCCATAGGAATGCATGGAGGCTCAGAAGATGATGAGCCCGGCTGGGATACTCCTGGAGCGGCAGCTATGTAATACCCAACAGGCCGCTGGTTGACTTGTAGGTAGGTGTAGTTTGACTTCCCTGCACAGTTGGAGCTGCTAGCAGCCACCGTGCAGGGAGACTGGAGAACAGGAGGAACTCATGTTCCTCCTAGGAGCCCATAGGTGTCATCAGGGGAGCAGCTGTCCAATCTGATGCTGCTGCCCTGGATGAACTCTGTGGCCATCTTTAGCAAGGGCAGTGCTTATAAAAAGCAATGCAGTTGGCATGCATTTTGCACGTGGTTAAGTCAGGGACAGGAATCTGCTGAATAGGAAGAGTGTGCCCAGCGTACGGAGAGGCTCCAGAGGAAAAGGGACAGTACAGGGACAGGACATCTGTTCTTCTGTGTGGAGCCTTTCTGCGACTAGTGCCTTGTTACATCACTGCCTGCTAGCTGCCTCCCTTGCCTGGTTCTGTTGGCATCCGAGCATCGCTCTCCACATGTACTACATAGTTATCTGTGAGTGTTTCTGCCACTTTGGTACTGCTGCATAGACTCTGTTCCAGTGTTGTTGGAACGTTCTCGTTAATACACTTCCTTGCAATTGTGGATCTCCGTTTGTCTTACCTTCACCTCTGGGTACCCAACACCAGGCCCCATTCCCACCTACACACTGGGAGGAGGTAGAGTATTTGAAGGATAAATGTACTAAAAGTACTGTTCTTGTTACAAGTGCAAGGCTGCAGTCAGAGCAATAGATTGTAAGCTCTTCTGGAGCAAGTACTAACATGAATAATTCAACATTCTTGCTCTAAAACGAGTTACAGTCAATGCTACATAAATTAGTAAAATAAATAAGAAAATTTGGAACATTTTTAGAAAAGTGAATTCAGCAAAGCCTGAGCAGTATTGACAGCCTTTCATATTTCCCTCACTACATGGTAGACTTTGCTTTATTAACCATTTGCCGCCCGCCCTATGGCCGAATGGCGGCCAGCAAATGTCATCAGCGTACCGGGTGGACACCATATTGGCGTCCACCCGCACATGCGCAGATCGCGCTCCTGCAGAGTCGCGATCTGTCACCGGCCGTGTACCTCGGACACGGCCGATGGCAGATCTGAGTATCGGCCCCCGTTGCTGGTACCATGTGACCTGCTGTGACCAATCACAGCAGGTCACATGACAGTTGTATACAATGGACGGCTTCATTCATGCCATCCATTGTATACTAGTGGCTAGCTGTGAATGGTCACAGCTAATCACATGCACATGTCATGTGATTAGCTGTGGCCAAATCACAGCTAAGCACAAAAAAAAAAAAAACCTGAATGAATCGATGTCATTCAGGTAAATGCTTGCTTATAGCAAAGTAATTCTTTGCTATAAGCAAATTGTGTAAAAAAAAAAAAAAAATACTGATCACTTCCCCAAAATAGTACAATGTTACTATGGTAACACTGTACTACTTTGGACATAGTGAAATATGAAAAAAAAAATCTTAAAAAAAAAGAAAAACAATTTAATAAAAAATAATAAAAAAAATATATATATTTTTTTTTCATACTGTCATCAGTCAGTGTCCCTGATCACCGCCATGCCAGTTATATGATGACGCTGTACTATACTGGTGACAATATGTAAAAAAAAATAGTGAAACTAATTTTTTTAATTTTTTTATTTTCCGAAAAATTATGACAAAAAAAATACAACTTCAAAAAACTCGCCATGCCTCTTATGAAGTACGTCAGGCTGTCTACTTTGCAAAAAGGGGTCATTTGGGGGATATCTGTACTGTTCTGACATTTGGGGGATATCTGTGCTGTTCTGACATTTGGGGGATATCTGTACTGTCCTGACATTTGGGGGATATCTGTACTGTTCTGACATTTGGGGGATATCTGTACTGTCCTGACATTTGGGGGATATCTGTACTGTCCTGACATTTGGGGGATATCTGTACTGTCCTGATATTTGGGGGATATCTGTACTGTTCTGACATTTGGGGGATATCTGTACTGTCCTGACATTTGGGGGATATCTGTACTGTCCTGACATTTGGGGGATATCTGTACTGTTCTGACATTTGGGGGATATCTGTACTGTCCTGACATTTGGGGGATATCTGTACTGTCCTGACATTTGGGGGATATCTGTACTGTTCTGACATTCTTAGACCTCAAGAAATTAGATTGGCTGTCAGTACTTCAGAACTCTATAACTTTCCTACAAACTAAAAAATACACCCTAATTTGGGTTATTTTCAGCAAAGACATGTAGCAGAATACATCTTGGCCTAAATTTATGAAGAACAATTATTTATTTGCAAAGTTTTATACAGAAACAAAGAAAAACGTGTGTTTTTTTCAAAATTTCTGATCTGTTATTGTTAATTTAACAAAAAATAAAAACCCCGGCAGTGATTAAATACCACCAAAAGAAAGCTCTAGTTGTGTGAAGAAAATGATAAAATTTTAGTTTGAGTACAATGTTGCATGACCGCGCAATTGTCATTCAAAGTGTGAGAGCGCTGAAACCTGAAAACTGGCCTGGGCAGGAAGGGGTAAAATTGCCCGGTATTGAATTGGTTAAACCCACTAACCTCCTCCTTGTCAGATCTTTTGAAGTGGTTTATCCTCTGCATGAAAGGATGTCCTGCGGCGACCCACTCCTTCTGAACCAAACTCTGGAAGCCGGACAAGGTTCGTGTGTGGGGGTCCAGAATCAGCTGGACTAACGATGCCAACAGACAGTTCAAGTCCCGGTCATCGGATTCTGTCACATGGCAAGGAAGATAAAACCATCAATATAGGAAAGAGATTTTTACGGTAATAGCAGGAACGCTAAAGAATACTGTACTGCAGCCTCTCTCAATATTTTTTTTAACGTGGAGGAACCCTTAAAATAACTTTCTGGGCTCAGAAAACCCCGGGTAATAATTACTTTATCTACAGCTTAGAGTAATGTTTCATAAAGTGGTTCTAAAGGCTCGAGATTTTTTTACCTTCATGCATTCTATGCATGAAGGTAAAAAACTTTCTGTGTGCAGCAGCTCCCCCAGCCCCAACAATACTTACCTGAGCCTTGTCACGATCCAGCGATGTGAATGACAGCCTCCGCTGTCAATGGGGGTTGCTCAATATGAGAATTAAAATCTTTCCTCTACCAAAGCGGTTCTCAACCTGTGGGTCGCGACCCCGGAACGACCCTTTCACAGGGGTCCCCTAAGACCATCAGAAAACACATATTTCCAATGTGTAAAGAGCAGCTACTGTGTTGAAAGCAGCTACTCTGTTAAAAGCAGCTACTGTGTTGAAAGCAGCAGTATTGGAGGTAAAACGACACTCATGAATTATAATTACTGGGTAAATAATTTTATGGTTGGGGGTCACCACAACATGAAGAACTGTATTAACCACTTCCCGACCGGCCGCTGCATATAAACGGCCGGATGGTGGCACTGCAGGGTCGGGTGGCCGTTTATAAACGGCCTCCCCGCACCCTGCTTGTGAGCGCTCCCTGGGAGCGCGCAGCACCGCGATCCGGTGCCCGCTGCGTCCTCCGGACACAGTGAAACACCGATCGTCGGACGGGACCTCTGTACGAGGTCCCGATCATGTGATCACTGATTGGTCGATCAGTGATCACATGCAAAGTAGTAAGCAAGATGTCACTTCTGACATCATTGCTTACTACGTGTGAAATCTGTGAATGATCACAGAGGTCACATGGTACAAGGCTATTCACAACAGCCTTGTACCATGTGACAAGCTGTGACCAATCACAGCTCACTTAGTACTTCTCAATGAGTGCAAGAATGCAGCCAGAGAGAAGGAGAAATTATTGCTTTTACAGCCTTAATGGGTGTAAAAGCAATCAGTGTAAAAAAAAAAAAAATCTTCCTCACCCCCCACAAGTAGTACAGTGTCACCATGGTGACACTGTACTGCTAGGGTGATAGTATGTAAAAAATAAAATAAAAATAAAAAATAATAATATAAAAAAATAAAATAAAAATGTAAAAAAAAAGTTTAAAAATTATAATTTTTGGTTATAAACTAATTTTGATTTTTTTTTTTTACTAAAAAGATAACGGAATAAATTTTGGCCAAGATTTATGATGAAATATTATTTATTTGAAAAATTTTATAAAAAAAACACTTTTTTTCAAAATTTTTGGACTTTTTCATTTACATAGCAAAAAAAATAAAAATCCCAGCGGTGAATAAATACCACCAAAATAAAGCTTTATCTGTCTCAAAAAAATGGTAAAAAATTAATTTGGGTACAGTGTTGCATGACCGCGCAATTGTCATTCAAAGTGTGATAGCGCTGAAAGCGGAAAATTGCCCTGGTCAGGAAGGGGGTAAAAGTGGCCGGACTGGAAGTGGTTAAAGAGTCACGGCATTAGGGAGGTTGAGAACCACTGCTCTACCATGATGGCCGCCTCCACATAGGGACACTGTGCTGAAAAAGGCATGTTAAATCAGTACTGGGTAAAGTAGCAGCTGTGGGAAGATCACGGGTCATTCTGGTGACTAGTCCTTTGCCCCTCTTGCCTTTGTTTATCCAGAATTTCCACAATACAGGTCCTCTTAAAAATGTTTGAAGTGAGGTTGCTCTAAACCCTGTATAAAGGGAATATCTGTTACAGTGTAAACATAACGTGTAGCTACCTGGTGAGAAAGCAGAGATAATATCTATTCCCAGAAGCAGGTTTTTTCTTTTTATTGCAATCTTATCAACACCAGAAACTGGCTCACCCACTGCTTCTAGAAAGTAGTCTTCTTTAACTAGTTTTGCCACTTACTGTAGGAGGTGTGTGGTTTAGGTATTGAGAATTGAGAATGAAAGGTGACTGAGACAGGGCATAGACCACATTTAGGCCTTTTTCACATAGGAGTACTACAGTATACCCCCATGTGATGGACGTGTTTACCCCCACAGGAACGTACAGGTGTTCTGTGCATTCATGTACAGGCAGTCCTATCGATATCTATTGGGAGGCAGCGTCTGCCCGGACACAGCCACTGCTCCTAATTTGACATCTATACAGGTGCATGGCCCCGAATGCAGACAGAGTGCATTTAGGACTGTGTACCCTCATGGATGTCAGATTGGGAGAAGCAGCTGTGTCGGTGCAGCTGCTGCATCCTAATAGACATCAACTGGACTGCATGCAGGGGAATGCACAGAACACCTCTACATCCCCATGTGGGTAAACACGTCCTCGCATGCATGTAGTCTGTAGTACACCCATGTAAACGAGGCCTAAGAAGAAGTGAATCAGGGCGCCCATTCTGTAAATGGCACTTACAGCCTATCGATTTACTTGGAACATTAAAAACCCAAACCATGCAGAATTGATATTTCAGTGTTTGGTGGATGATGGAGAGTTAAACCACCCCCCAGTCTCTCCCATCTTTCGTGGACCCAGTTGGTGAGCGATCTGGGTCTGTACACTTGCTGTGACCCTTATGAGGGGCTCCCACTCTCACTGCTGGAGTTTTCTTTTTTTTTAATGTATCAGAAGGAGCTGGAACACACAAAGGTGGATTGGAACACCCAAAACTATCAAGTGGACAGGACCAAGCAGGGAATTCTACAAGGGAAATCTTCCTGCTTAAGAACCCAAGACACACAAGAAGCCTGAGGCTGACCCTTTAACAGGGAGATACACCCAAAGTGGACCTTCACCCAGGGGAGTATTTACTGCAAGGCAAACAAGGCATATTTCAGGGGGGCAGCACCACCTTCCGGAAGAAGGGACACATGCGGCATGGGGAGCAGGTGGGATCCAAGAGAGGCTGCGGGCTGCTTGATGGTGTATGCAGAGCCTGACTCTTGTTCCCAGGGATGTCCGGAGCTGCGAGTATCTTTCTCTCTAGCGCTGGGGGGGGGGTTTGCTGGTATATGGGGGGAGGTGGTAGTGGAAGCCTCTTTTAGGGGAGGGAGGCAGGTGTGTTGTTGGTCAATGTCAGGCTCTCTCTGTGGGGTGGGGGGGGGGGTGTTTGTGTTGCCTAGGGCAGCACAAACCTTAAATACGCCACTGCCTTCACCCATGAAAATATCTTTTTCGTTCTTTGGTCCTCCCCCCTCCCTCTTACATAATTGGCATACAGGTCAGAAAACAAAGCATGTGTGTGCAGGACCAGACGAACTCCATACATGTGTGCAGATGTGCTGCAGGTCCCTGTTAGGTCTTTAGGACCTAACATATGTGCATGCACAGGATATCTAAAGATGGTGGCATGGAACAGAATCAGGGGGGAGGACAATATTCCCCAGCTAAAGTTCCCCTTTAAATTCAGATTCTCTTCAATCCATAAAAATTAGAAATTTATTTTCTAAAATCTGGTGGGCCACACTTTTTCATAATGGTTTTTCCATCAATAGCCTCCAACAGAGGCTGGCACAAGTAACAAAACTGACCTTTTACACAGAAAGCTCAGCGGATATAATACATGGCCTACCTTGAAGGACTACTGATCGCCTCCGCTCACCCAACAAGATGGCAACTTCGCTGGCTTTCTTCAGGCATAACCTATAAAAAAAAGGAATGCATGCATTTTAAAAGGGAAAGTAAAGTATATTTTCAATTAGAATATTTTGAGTTATTATTGCAGTGTGTAACTTAAAGCAAGAGTCTCCAAACTTTCTAAATAAAGGGCCTGTTAACTGTCTTTCAAACTTTAGGGGGGCAAGACTGTAGCCAGTGGGAGAAGAAAATGCCCTGGCATCAATGGGAGTAAACAATGCCCCATCATTGGTATTAGGGGGAGTAATAGTGCTCCATCATTGGTGTCAGTGGGTGTTTTAGTGCCCTATCATTGGTGTCAGTGGGTATATTAGTGCCCCATCATTGGTGTCAGTGGGAGGAATAGTGTCCCATCATTGGTGTCAGTGGGAGGAATAGTGTTCCATCATTGGTATCAGTGGGAGGAATAGTGCCCCGTCATTGGTGTCAGTGGGAGGAATAGTGTCCCATCATTGGTATCAGTGGGAGGAATAGTGCTCCATCATTGGATCAATGGGGGAAATAGTGCCCCATCATTGGGGTCAATGGAAGGAATAGTGCCCCATCACTGGTATTAGGGGGAGTAATAGTGTCCCATCATTGGTATTAATTGGAGAAATAGTGCCCCATCATTGGTGTCAGTGGGAGGGATAGTACCCGATCATTGGTATCAATCAGGGGAATAGTGCCCCATCACTGGTACCAGTAGAAGTAACGGTGCCCCGACACTGCTGCTAGTGGGAGGAATGGTTCCTCATCATTGGTATCAATGAGAGGAATAATCCTCCATCATTGTTGTCTGTGGGAGGAATAGTGCTCCATCATTGTTGTCTGTGGGAGGAATAGTGTCCCATCACTGGTATCAATGGGAGGAATAGTGCTCCATCATTGTTGTCTGTGGGAGGAATAGTGCTCCATCATTGGTGTCTGTGGGAGGAATAGTGCTCCATCATTGTTGTCTGTGGGAGGAATAGTGCTCCATCATTGGTGTCTGTGGGAGGAATAGTGCCCCATCATTGGCATTAGTGGGAGGAATAGTGCCCCATTATTAGGATCAATGGGAGAAATAGTGTCCCATTGTTGGTCTCAGTGGGGATATTGCCCCATCATTGCTGACAGTGGGGAGGGAAATAATGCCCCAAGGACCAGATAAAAGCAAGCAAAGGGCTGCATGTGGCCCCTGGGACGCAGTTTGGAGACCCCCTGCCTCAAAAGCAATGCTATTGTTAAAACTGCCAAAGATCGGTCCCCTCAAAATCAGATAGTGACTACTCATCTCTCCCTGTGCTCAAAGCAGGGGCGGACTGACCATTTGGAAACTCGGGCTCTGCCCTAGGGCCCGGGGTCAGTAAGGGGTCCCATGAGATGCCCCTGGTACCTTTTTCATAGGCTTTTTTGAGTTTGGGAAAAGACACAGGGGCCCCATGATCCCCTATTGCCCGGGGGCCCCATGAGTTGTCAGTCCGCCCCTGGCTCAAAGCCAGCTCCATAAAAACATGGTTTGCCCAATTTGGTATGTGGGAACTCCAGTGGCATGGACAGAGTCTCGACCTCAACCCTGCTGAACTAAGATTAACTGAAATGTAGATTGCGAACCATTTCTTCTCATCCAACATCAGAAACTGACCACACAATTGATATTTATCAAATGGACACAAATTCCCCCAGACACCCAAAAACATTTATTATACAGTGGAGGCTGTTATAGCTGCAGAGAAAGGCATTACCTCACATAGTCAAGCCACCTGGTTCCTTCCAGGTTGGAAAGCCATTTCTCATCAGGTGTGGGTGTTGATGTATCTATAAAAAGAAGAAAATATCCATTTATAAAAGGCTATAAGTAGATAAGATATGAAATATGTCTTTTGTAGACAACCACTGAAGAATAGCAAGGTTAGCAAGGACCAGGGGCGGACTGACCATTTGGAAACTCGGGCACTGCCCGAGGGCCCGGGGTCAGTAGGGGGCCCCATGAGATGCCCCTGGTACCTTTTTCATAGGCTTTTTTGAGTTTGGGCAAGGACACAGGGGCCCCATGATCCCTTATTGCCCGGGGGCACCAGGAGTTGTCAGTCCGCCCCTGGCAAGGACTGACCTTGGTTTGGTCAACAGGCACCTGGAAAAAGACCATAGAGGGACCTTTCTCCTAAAGAGACACTAAATAAAATCCTTATTCCCAAAAAATAATCCTGAACCTGACTGCAGCAAACGTGAGCAGCGAGTGTTTGTTGTGGTCATGTGCACTACTCTATGCACTCTACAAATCTCATAGTCCATCTCAGGAGTGAGCAAGAGATGGTGGCTTTGTTACTACAAACAGTGGGACCATGCAATATGAACGTAGTCACTCTATAACAGGAATCTGGATCACAGCATCAAAAAAAAAAAAAAAAAAATGGAAATTTGGAAGAGGCTGAGAGCAACAGATGGGACTTTATGAAGTTAAGAATTTTTTTTTAAACCAGAGTTTATCGTCATTTTAACATCTGTCCCTATGAACGGTGGTAGGATTTATTAGTCCAGCCATCCTTAACCATAGTTCCTCCAAAGGTTAGTAGGGATTCCTTGAGCTGTGGCTGACTTGTAGGCAGGTACAATCTAATTCTCCACTGCAGGTGGCGCTCGTCCGGAACGGAAGTGAAGCTGGGGGAGGAAGTCAAGAGAAAATGGGTTTCTCTACGATTCCCTTAGTCTCCTGGGATGGCATTCTGATTGGCTTTGGTGATTCCAAGTGACCCTGGTAGCCATCTTGGGTCATGAAGAGTCTTTTTTAAGTCACTGCCTCCAGGATTTGGCGTGCATTTTGTGAGTGGATAGTGCAGGAAACCCCATATATCAGGGACAGCACTAGAAGTAGGGAGAAGTTCCAGGAGTAGGGAAAGCTTAGGGCCTATGTCTGCACCTTAGCAACCCAATGGGTTGGACTGGCAAAGACCTAACTCCACTCTCCTTGACAGGCTCTCCAGCTTTGGCCTTCTCTCTGCTCTAACTAGTGTTCTCCGGTCAGGCTGTTGTACCGTTTGACAAGTTCTGCAAATACATTTTTTTCTGCAATCAGGGGGACTCTGTTTTCTGCTGCCGCACCATGCTGTATCTACCCAATACACTGACCCCTCATCTCATACTTTGTGCACAGTTAGAGAGCCTATGTCACTGGAAAGAGTCAGTGGCATACCACCAATAATCTTTTACATGTCTGCATGGGTGGCCTTCTCATTGACCACCAATGTAAGGAGGCACTTCACTTTTCCACTAATCACTGACTTTTAATTTTTTTTATTATTTCTTATAATTATTTTGTGATTATAACTGAATTTAATTTTAATTTAGAGTGTTTTGTGTTAAAAATGATCCACCATGATTATCATATATACTCTAGGTATGCCATATTCTTTATTATTTTATTATTATATTTACTTTATAATGTACGAACATTGATAATATAGCATAATAAATAATATACCATAAGCTCTACATATCATTTTAAAAAAGGGGTTCCCTGAGATCTGTAGATGATTTCAAGGGTTCCTCTGGGGTAAAATGACTGAGGAAGGCTGTATTAGTCCTTCAAAGTAACCCGATCAGAAAGAGTTAAAACATTAGCTGTTTATTCAGGAAGCTCTCCGTTACATCAATGAAACCTGTAGACATATTATTGATCTAGTAGCCGACCTGAAGCTAGTTTAATGGAGTGGAGAAGGAATTGTTTGCCCTTGTGAATAGTAAGTCCGATATTAAATAGAGTCGTCTTTCCACTTGACTTCCTTCAAATCTAATCAAAGGTGATCAAGGCTTCAGATAAAGAAATAAAAGGAAAACAAAATCATAGTTCTATTTGATTTCAAGGTAGCTTGCATTTTTATTTTTTTTCTTTTGATTCCCGAAAGAGAAGGGCTTGAAGCGGAACTATAGTTCCACTGTCGCAAACTGCGAGCAGGCAGGCTTTTTATTGTAGAAAAGACTTCTACAATAAAATACACCGACCTGCCTGCTTGCTGTATTTTATGGCATGTAAACTAAGCTGTGCATGTGCCGCTCAGCCTACGTTGGTGAAACAGTCCCTGTGTGTAGGGATGGCTGACTTCTGTGCATGCGCAGGAGTCATATCATTCTGTGCTGGACCGAAGAATGGCACCAAGAAAAATACGCTGGTGAGGAGGGGCGGACTGACCATTCGACACTCAGGCACTGCCCGAGGGCCGGGGTCAGTGGGGAGCCCCATGAGATGCCCCTGGTACCTTTCATAGGCTTTTTTGGGTGTGGTTTGAGGCCCCATGATCTCTTATTGCCCGGGGCCCCATGAGTTGTTAGTCCACCCCTGCTGGGGAGGGACGGGGACCATTGAAGGGAAGGGAAGTTTAGCTCCGCTTTAAGACTCCCATTTCACATTTACATGCCCATGTAGACAGCGGTTTGCGCATGCATGAGACTCCATTCACTTGACTCCCAGGAAAGAAGTCCCTGCACTACTTTGGAAATCGCAGCCCGCACGGGGACCGAGGTTCCCAATGTGGGTTTGATTACCAGTGAGGGCGGCATGCCATTAGGATAAATGACACCCGCTCGCGGGTCCCACATTTCACAGTGTGGGTGGTTGCAGCTGCCGGAATTTGTGTGGTTCTTTTAGCAATCCTATGAGGAGGTCACTCTGTACATGATGAAATGCGTCAAAGGCGTGGCTACGTGACATCATTACGCCGGCAGCACAAGGTCGGCCATCTTACTTGCTGTACTTTGGATGGATGTTTTTCCTTAAGGGGGCAACTTTTAATGAAATAGGCAATTATTCTTGTGCGTGGGAATAGTACACTATGTTTGTATGTTTTTTTATATATGTGAATAAATTGACATCATGGGGCTACTACACTATAAAAGATCTTTTATTCTTTTCCTTACCATACTGGTTTTTATGAGAACCATTGAGCTGCTGACAGGAGTCTCAGAAGAGAGAAAGAGTATAACCCATGATATTGGGAACAGTGGTGTATTTATTTTTCGTGCTGCCCTAGGCAAAGCAAAAATTGGCTCCCCCCCCCACAGAGACACCAACACCCCCCTCCCCCACGAAGAGAGCCTGACATTGACCAACGACACCCCAGCCCCACCCCCCTACCTGAGAGAGCCTTCCACTACCCACACCCCCCCCTCCGGAAATCCCTGGGAACGAGAGTCAGGCTCTGCATACACTATCAAGCAGCCCACAGCCTCTGATCAGATCCCACCTGGTCCCCATGCTACGTGTGTCCCTTCTTCCATCCCTTCTTTCGGGTGGCAATGATACCCCCCTGAAAATTGCCGCCCTAGGCAAATGCCTTGTTTGCCTTGTGGTAAATACACCCCTGATTGGGAAGGCCGGTTTTGAGAATCGGTCAATAAGATGAGATAAGCAGGTAGAGGCACACGGTGGTGTAGCAGCATGTGGATATTGGGAGCACGTTTCTTACTATACATGTGTGGACATTGTACTGTTAACACAAATTTGGAGCATGTGAAGACATCTTTTGCCGTTTTTATGAGGACTTTATTATCATTATACTATGTAATTTTTGTATTCTGCATGTTGAAATATTTATTTTTTCACTGAGCTATTGGGTACCATTTATTTATTTATTTTATACACATATTTTTGAGTGTACATTTATAGATAACATTTGGTTGCGATTCGGTATTGTGCATTCTTTGTCTCATTGTGTGTGTAGGCATGCAATATTGGACTTATTAAACTGATTATAAAGGCTGAAGGTTTTTTACCTTCATTTATTTTATGTATGAAGGTTATAAAACCTTCTGTTTGCAGTGTCTCCCCCAACCCCCCTCCCCCCCAATCCTTACTTGGGCCCACTCCGATCCAGCAATGTTCTCAACAGCCTCTACTGTCTGGGGACTCTTCCTCCTCATTGGCTGAGACAGCAGTGGGAGCCCATTGGCTGTTAATCACAGCCAGTGAGCCAATGGGGAGAGAGTGGGCATGGGGCAGAGCCACTGCTCTCTATGTCTTATGGAGATATAGAGCAGCAACTTGGGGCCGAGCACTTGGGCCCCTTCCGATCCAGCAACGTTCTCAACAGCCTCTACTGTCTGGGGACTCTTCCTCCTCATTGGCTGAGACAGCAGTGGGAACCCATTGGCTGTTAATCACAGCCAGTGGGCCAATGGGGAGAGAGTGGGCATGGGGCAGAGCCGCTGCTCTCTATGTCTTATGGAGGTATAGAGCAGAAACTTGGGGCCGAGCACTTGGGCCCCCTCCGATCCAGCAACGTTCTCAACAGCCTCTACTGTCTGGGGACTCTTCCTCCTCATTGGCTGAGACAGCAGTGGGAGCCCATTGGCTGTTAATCACAGCCAGTGAGCCAATGGGGAGAGAGTGGGCATGGGGCAGAGCCGCTGCTCTCTAAGTCTTATGGAGGTATAGAGCGGCAGCTCGGGGCCGAGCACACAGCGGTGCCCCCAGGGCGAGCAGCTTTCCCTGGGAGCACTGCTTAAGGAAGGGCAACTTTCCCTGGGGGCACTGCTTGAGGAAGAGCAACTTTCCCTGGGGGCACTGCTTGAGGACGAGGAGCCAGAAGCACCAGTGGAGACCCAAAAAGAAGAGGACACTGCACAGAGCAGGTAAGTATAGACATGTTTGCTATTTTTAAAAAAAAACAAAAACTTTGGTGTCACTTTAAGATTGCAAGCTCCTTAGTCCAAGTATGTGTGTATGCATTTGAGACAGTGACCGTAGATTGTAAGCTCTTTGGCCTAGTAAGAGAATCTATATGCATGCAATTGGCACAAATGGTTTGCATCTTCCTCAGAAATTTGCAAAGGATAACAAGGCTGTATAAACCAACCAAATCTGAAACTTCCAAGTCCTGACTCCATCTACCTACCCCGTGCTGGGTCATAGAGCGCAAGAGAGTTCGTTTTCTTTCTACAACCAAATCTAAGGTCAGTCTTTAGTAGTCAGAAGACTACAAAATGACAAAATACTAGTTCATAGAGCAATAGTGATGGTAAAATTCTTGTATCCCAGCTCAACAGCCTGAGAACCATCCAGAGCATTGTAATAGAACGACTTACCTGCTGAGCACAAGCTGCGCAATTTAAGGTAAGAGATCTGGATGTCGGAGATGGAAGGAAGATCCTCAGAGGTGTCGATGACCACACACTGCGAATGGTTGGCAAATAACAGCAGTCGCATCGACCTGGAACATCAGAGCTTAAATTAGCAATGAGCTAAAGCAGGGCTCTACTAAGGGAGACACGCAGGCTGCTGTCCTTTAAAAATCCTAATTTCCTAGTTTCTCGGTTTAGGACTTTGGGGTGTATTTATGAAAAATTTGCTAAGCTGTTTGCCTTTCAAAATGGCATGTAATTCAATTCTGTGTGAAAGAGTCAAAACTGAATGTTCTCAGGCTATATTTGCTGCAACTCAAATGTGTGAATGAGGGAAAATACCACTTATGGTCACTAGATGGCACCGAGGAGAATTCTTATGTCCTATAACAGTTAGCGCCATCTAGCGGCATAGAAAACTCTACAACACCAGTTGGAGGGTATGAAATAACTAAATCTTTTTCTGTATGTTTGATATTGGCTTCTGTTTTCTTGAGTTACTGTTTCTTAGATAGAGATCCTGCCAAAAACAGAACCGGCTTATGTTTTCTTAAGTTACTGTTTCCTAGATAGAGATCCTGCCAGTAAAAGAACCGGCTTATGTTTTCGTAAGCAAACATGTTACTGTTTCTTAGCTAGAGATCCTGCCAATAACAGAACTTCCTGTTGCAGGCCGACAATGTCAAGCCACTGCCACACAAGTAGCTGGACCGTTATCATTCCTGCTGATTGTACTCCTTTAAGTGGCCATTGAGATGCCTGTCTCATAAACTTGATAGGCAGCTCTAGGGCCAACTAAAGGAGCTGCCACAGTGGGATGACAGCGCTGTTACTAATTGGTAGGCAAAGGCTTAGCGTTAGCGACCTGAAACAAGAAGTGCTGTTATTGGCAGGATCTCTGGAAATTTTGCTTTAGATTCATTTAAAAAAAAAATTGCTTAAGAAAATGGTACACAGTGAGATATGATGCCAAACACACTGACATAGTACACTTTGGGCTCCATTTACAAAATGTCCGCACAGGTGTCATAAATAATCCCAATAATAAGTCTAATATGTTTATTTCCTATGATCACAGATCCACCTAGTGGCCATAATACAGTATTTCCTGAAATACCTCAACCCCTTGACGCAGACGTAACACAAATATGCGGCCTCACAGAACTTTTTTCCGCTGGGAAACCTGTCTTTCTGCTGGGAGTGCGCCTCTCAGTGCGCTCCCAGCACAAAGACCGCGGTGTCACTGAGAGCCCCGGGTCCCATTCCAACGATCAGGACCTGGGACTCCGGATTCCGGGTCACATGATCACTGTGGTAGCCTCTGATTGGCTATCACAGTGATCAGTCACTGTACAGCCCGGCCCCCTTGTGTTTTATTTTCTCTCTATGAATGGAGGAGAGAGATACATTTTATCTCTCTAACTCCTAGCATAGAGGGGAAAAAAAAAATTTGTAAAGAAAAAAAAAAAAAGGATAAATAAATAAATATTAAAAAAGAAAAGAAAAAAATAAACAAAAAAAATACCTAGATCAAGGTTTGATCTAATTCAGTGCCAGGGTAAGTGTTTGGATTAAGGTTGGGGTCAAAGGTCAGGATTTATTTATTTTTTTTTAAATTTGGTATCAGTGTCCGTGTGTTTTAGGTAAAAAAAACAAAACAAAAAAACAAAACAAAATGCGCACTATTGTTTCTGGGCTGTAAAAACAACAAATAACATACACATATATGGTATTACTGTGATCGTCAAGAGCTGGAAAATTTATTTTGGGTTGTTCTTTAGTGGTAGGTTATGGTAGTAACAAGAAACACAAAGCAAAATTTAAAAAAATTATTATTTTTTTTTTTTTTTGCTATTTTGGGCCAGTTTTCCTTAGAGGGAAAAAAAAAAAAGATAAATAAATAAATATTAAAAAAGAAAAGAAAAAAATAAAGAAAAAATACCTAGATCAAGGTTTGATCTGGTTCAGTGCCAGGATAAGTGCTTGGGTCGGGGTCAAAGGTCAGGATTTTTTTTTTTTTTTAAATTTGGTATCAGTGCCAGTGTGTTTTAGGTAACAAAAAACAAAATGCGGACTATTGTTTCTGGGCTGTACTACGGGTACAGACAACAACTAACATACACATATATGGTATCGCTGTGATCGTCAAGAGCTGGAAAATGTATTTTGGGTTGTTCTTTAGTGGTAGGTTATGGTAGTAACAAGAAACACATAGCAAAATTTAAAAAAATGGGTTTTTTTTTACTATTTTGGACCAGTTTTTCTTAGAGGGAAAAAAAAAAAAAAAAAAAAAAAAAGATAAATAAATATTAAAAAATAAAAAAATAAAGAAAAAGTACCTAGATCAAGGTTTGATATAGTTCAGTGCCAGGGTAAGTGTTTGGGTCAAGGTCAGGGTCAAAGGTCAAAAATTAAAAAAAAAAATTTGGTGTCAGTGTGTTTTAGGTAAAAAAAAAAAAAACCCAAAACAAAATGTGCACTATTGTTTCTGGGCTGTACTGTGGGTACCAGGGGCGGACTGACCATTTGGAAACTCAGGCACTACCCGAGGGCCCGGGGTCAGTAAGCGGCCCCATGAGATGCCCCCGGTACCTTCATAGGCTTTTTTGAGTTTGGGCAAGGACACAGGGGACCCATGATCCCCTATTGCCCGGGGGCCCCATGAGTTGTCAGTCCGCCCCTTGTGGGTACAAACAACAAATAACATACATAAATATGGTATCGCTACGATCGTCAAGAGCTGGAGAATTTATTTTGGGTTGTTCTTTGGTGGTAGGTTATGGTAATAACAAGAAACACACAAAAAAATATATTTTTTTTACTATTTTGGGCCAGTTTTCCTTTGATAATAAAAAAAAAAACAGGAGCTATCCATTACCATTTACCACCAAACGAAAGCCCAATTTGTCCTGAAAAAAACGCGGTATAATTCACCTGGATGTACAAAGTAGTTGTGATGATATGTACGGTTTTACTAACACATGTCAACGTTGTAAATTTGTGCTTAGGCATTTAGATTTGTTTTACCCTTAGGCATGAAGGGGTTAATCAGTAAAATACAACATTATGGCCACTAGATGGAGCTGATGATCATAGGAAATAAACATATTAGACACTACGGGATAATTCACAACAGCTAAGTGAATACTGAGGCTTTTTTTTTTATTAGACCCCTTTAATTGCAAAGATTTTCTGTGCTAAGACTACACAGTACAGATATCCAAACATATAATTTCGGTATCCAAAAAGATAATAAATTAATTATAGAATGCTTTAAACTGTGTAAATCTAATAAAGTCCCACAAAAACCTAAAAAAGAGTCCAAAAAAGTCCCACTTTCACCCCTGAAAGTTAATCAAAATGCAAAACCTTTTTTGTGCCAGTCAATAAATTGAAATGCAAAATAAAATCCACAAAAATAAAGTCCACAAAAATAATTACAAAAATTTCTCTTCCGTGTCCAACTTGCACCTCCTATTTTTTGCACGTATTTGTGTTAAGTATATACTTATTGTTTGTTCAAAGTACCGTATATACTAGCTGTTATCAAAGGTAATGTAGTATTTTATATTTTTTGAGGTACACACAGGATTTTTGTGGAGGTGCAAGTTGGACACAGAAGATACATTTTTTTAATTATTTTTGTGGACTTTATTTTTGTTTTTGGCTTTATCTGTACTTGAATCCATACTTCATAGAGAGGAGTCCATGATACTGCAGGACTATGCTCACTGAGAGAAATACAATGTATAGAATGGGAATTAACACGATCACTTATGCAGGCCATAGACGGGGAGAAAACCGTACGTTTTTTTTTAGAAAAAAAAAATCGGTCATTCAATCAGCCGAAGTTACCACCATTGGTAAAAAAATGTCGGCTGATTTTCGTCTCGTCTACAGCCGGCAATAGAATATGCAGAAGAAGAAATAGAATATGCAGAAGAAGAGGAAATAGAATATGAATAAAAAGAAGAAATAGAATATGAAAAAGAAGAAGAAATAGAATATGAATAAAAAGAAGGAATAGAATATGCAAAATATGCAGAAGAAGAAGAAATAGAATATGAATAAAAAGAAGGAATAGAATATGCAGAATATGAAGAGGAAGAAGAAATAGCATATGAATAAAAAGAAGAAATAGAATATGAAGAGGAAGAAATAGAATATGCAGAAGAAGAAGAAATAGAATATGAATAAAAAGAAAAAACAGAATATGAAGAAGAAGAAATAGAATATGAATAAAAAGATGAAACAGAATATGCAGAAGAGGAAGAAATAGAATCTGAATAAAAAGATGAAATAGAATATGCAGATTATGCAGAAGAAGAAGAAATAGAATATGAATAAAAAGAAGAAACAGAATATGAAGAGGAAGAGGTAGAATATGCAGAAGAAGATGAAACAGAATACGAATAAAAAGAAGAAATAGAATATGAAGAAGATGAAATAGAATATGAATAAAAAGGAGAAACAGAATATGAAGAAGAAGAAATAGAATATGAATAAAAAGAAGAAATAGAATATGAAGAAGAAGAAATAGAATATGAATAAAAAGAAGAAATAGAATATGAAGAAGAAGAAATAGAATATGAATAAAAAGAAGAAATAGAATACGCAGAAGAAGAAGAAATAGAATATGAATAAAAAGAAGAAACAGAATATGAAGAAGAAGAAACAGAATATGAATAAAAAGAAGAAATAGAATATGCAGATTATGCAGAAGAGAAGAAATAGAATATGAATAAAAAGAAGAAACAGAATATGAAGAGGAAGAAGTAGAATATGCAGAAGAAGATGAAACAGAATACGAATAAAAAAAAGAAATAGAATATGAATAAAAAGAAGAAATAGAATATGCAGAAGAAGAAGAAATAGAATATGAATAAAAAGAAGAAACAGAATATGAAGAAGCAGAAATAGAATATGAAGAAGAAGAAACAGAATATGAATAAAAAGAAGAAATAGAGTATGCAGAATATGCAGAAGAAGAAGAAATAGAATATGAATTAGAAGAAAAAGTTGCAACATTGTATCTATTTGTATCCCTTTCAGATACAGATGTTTCTATTTGGATACAAATAGATACAATGTTGCTATTCTTTTAAATGTCAAATATAATGGACTGAAATTCTTTTTTTTTTCTCTTCTTCATATTCTAGTTCTTCATTGTCTTTATATTCTATTTCTTCTTTTTATTCATATTCTATTTCTTCTTCTCATTCATATTCTATTTTTTTCCTTTTCTTCTTTTCCTTCTTCTTTCATGTCACTGCTCATGCGCATTTTTTTAAAATCGGAAAAAGATCAGCAGATTTGTCCATCATTGCCGAAAAAATCAGCTGAACGACAAATTTGGCCGATTATTTCCCAGCAGGAACGATAATCGAAAAGGGCAAAAATCACTAAAAACGGCCAACCGAGTACTGCACTAACGATCCGAAAATCGGCCGATTTTCGGCCGTTTTTCATCCCATCTATGGCCCACATTAGTCCCTTACAAAATCACAGTTTTCATTTTGATGGTCTGGCTTATGGCAATACAAATGTCCTCCGGTTCAGTGTCTCATAGGTTTGTGTGGTGGAGAGACACTGCAACAGTATCTGTATATGTGACTCTGCAAGGTATAGTAAGGCACTGCAGTACTGAGTGATACAGGAGTAAGGTAACACTCATCCGTGCTTCAATTACATGTCACGACCCCTTGTCCTGCCATTTCCCTGGAAAGATGTATTTGTTTACTTCCCATTGTCTCCTCTTCACCTCATTCATAGACCACATGGTTATCTGTACTGTATATGCAAAACCTTTTTTGTGCCAGTCAATAAATTGAAATGCAAAATAAAATCCACAAAAATAATTACAAAAATTTCTCTTCCGTGTCCAACTTGCACCTCCTATTTTTTGCATGTATTTGTGTTAAGTATATACTTATTGTTTGTTTAACCCCTTCCCGCTGGTGCCTCCCGGCCCTTTAAGAGACGGCGGGAGGGGCGTGGTTTAGGGATCATGTGACCACCGTGATGCGTCGCCACAGCGGTCACATGATCGGGAAAGGTCCCGATTGAAAGAGCAGACCGGGACCTTTCCGTGGGTACCGGACATGTGTGCAGGGCACACGCTCTCAGCACATATGTTTTTTTGTTACATGAACACAAATGTGCGGCCGCTCGGTGTCTAGGCCCAGACGCCGGGAAGCCGCACATTTGTGTGCGGCTGGCGAGAAGGGGTTAAAGTATATACTAACTGTTATCAAAGGTAATGCACTACAGTATGTAGTATTTTATATTTTTTGAGGTACACACTGGATTTTTGTAGAGGTGCAAGTTGGACACGGAAGAGAACTTTTTGTAATTATTCTTGTGGATTTTATTTTGCATTTCAATTTATTGACTGGCACAAAAAAGGTTTTGCATATACAGTACAGATAACCATGTGGTCTATGAATGAGATGAAGAGGAGACAATGGGAAGTAAACAAATACATCTTTCCAGGGAAATGGCAGGACAAGGGGTCGTGACATGTAATTGAAGCACGGATGAGTGTTACCTTACTCCTGTATCACTCAGTACTGCAGTGCCTTACTATACCTTGCAGAGTCACATATACAGATACTGTTGCAGTGTCTCTCCACCACACAAACCTATGAGACACTGAACCGGAGGACATTTGTATTGCCATAAGCCAGACCATCAAAATGAAAACTGTGATTTTGTAAGGGACTAATGTGGGCCATAGATGGGATGAAAAACGGCAGAAAATCGGCCGATTTTCGGATCGTAAGTGCAGTACTCGGTCGGCCGTTTTTAGTGATTTTTGCCCTTTTCGATTATCGGTCCTGCTGGGAAATAATCGGCCAAATTTGTCGTTCAGCTGATTTTTTCGGCAATGATGGACAAATCTGCTGATCTTTTTCCGATTTTAAAAAAATGCGTATGAGCAGTGACATGAAAGAAGAAGGAAAAGAAGAAAAGGAAAAAAATAGAATATGAATGAGAAGAAGAAATAGAATATGAATAAAAAGAAGAAACAGAATATAAAGACAATGAAGAACTAGAATATGAAGAAGAGAAAAAAAAAAGAATTTCAGTCCATTATATTATATTATAAAAGGGGTTAAACAAACAATAAGTATATACTTAACACAAATACATGCAAAAAATAGGAGGTGCAAGTTGGACACGGAAGAGAAATTTTTGTAATTATTTTTGTGGATTTTATTTTGCATCTCAATTTATTGACTGGCACAAAAAAGGTTTTGCATATACAGTACAGATAACCATGTGGTCTATGAATGAGATGAAGAGGAGACAATGGGAAGTAAACAAATACATCTTTCCAGGGAAATGGCAGGACAAGGGGTCGTGACATGTAATTGAAGCACGGATGAGTGTTACCTTACTCCTGTATCACTCGGTACTGCTGTGCCTTACTATACCTTGCAGAGTCACATATACAGATACTGTTGCAGTGTCTCTCCACCAGGGGCAGACTGACAACTCATGGGGCCCCCGGGCAATAGGGGATCATGGGGCCCCTGTGTCCTTGCCCAAACTCAAAAAAGCCTATGAAAAAGGTACCAGGGGCATCTCATGGGGCCCCCTACTGACCCCGGGCCCTCAGGCAGTGCCCGAGTTTCCAATGGTCAGTCCGCCCCTGGGCTACCCACATGTATTCTCTAAAGCAAGGATCTCCAAATTTTCTAAACAAAGGGCCAGATTACTGTCCTTCAGACTTTAGGGGGGGCCGGACTACCAGGCAAGGACACAGTCCGCCCCAGGCAAGGACACAGGGGCCCCATGATCCCCTATTGCCCGGGGGCCCCATGAGTTGTCAGTCCACCCCTGGGGCAGCCACAGCCAGAGTGATCCCATCAATGATTTGTATAGGCATCATGTCAGGGGCTGATTAGAACCTGTGGCTGAACTTGCTGCAAAAATACACTGATCTGCGTGGTGTACGGACCTCATCGGCCATGTGCAGGAGTCAGGGAGCAGCATCTGCTCAACATTACACAGTAGATCAGCCAAATGGTGACCAGATGTCATGAATTCAGCACCAATCCAGACACGCAGGTCAACCCTAGGCAGCCAGAAACATGGGCTTTGTCCGGATTGGTTACAACTGAGCACATGATAGATCAGGTATACATTTTCTAAGATCTTCAGAAGTCCATTCATTAGAAGGGAAAACCATTGAGATGGATCATCCGAACAGGGTTAGCCATCCGCCTCCCAAAGCCGTGCTTACTTCAGGTCCTCTTTATCGGGGTCGGTGTTGGATTGAAATCCAGCCGCTCTCAGCAGGTCACTTCCACACGGGTGATGCCACGACCATCGCTGTGTATTCAACACAAAAAAGGAGCCGGTGTAATACGATATTTCATACATATTAATACAGGGAGGAAGATCAGACGCGGCTCAGTACTCACAGCTATCCGCCTCTGCTGGAAATGTGCAAACGTCTTCTTCAGGTCGTTGTCCAAGAGCTTGCAGGGGACCACAAAGTACTTGGAGAGGCTGAAATAAAGACATCAAGGACTTTGAGGCTTGAGATTGTAAAGAAAGCATCCACTGTGTCGGCGCAGGAAACAGGTGCAAATCAATCAAATGTCACAGAGCCATTTAAAGCAGAACTAAAGTGCAAAAATTGGGAGTATTTCATTGCAGAAGAGGCTTGGTGTTCACAATCTTCATTAAGCCCCTTGCCTACCGGCAGGGGTGGACTGACGACTCATGGGGCCCCCGGACAATAGGAGATCATGGGGCCCCTGTGTCCTCGTCCACACTCAAACCACACCCAAAAAAAGCCTATAAAAAGTACCAGGAGCATCTCATGGGGCCCCCTACTGACCCCGGGCCCTCAGGCAGTGCCCGAGTGCTCGAATGGTCAGTCCACCCCTGCCTACCGGGCACTTTCACCCCCTTCCTGCCCAGGTAAATTTTCAGCTTTCAGTGCTGTCGTACTTTGAATGACAATTACACGGTCATGAAACATTGTACCTAAATGAGATTTTTATCATTTTAGAGCTTTTGGTTGTATTTAACCGCCCGCCATTTAAGGTAATGACGGGTGCAAGGCGGTTCTCTCGTTCATTCTAACCGCGCATGCACGGTACCGGGGGAGCGCAGCGCGGCGATCGGTGGTGCGCTGTGTCCCTTGGAAACAGCGGATCACCGATCAGCGGAAAAAGCCAAAGATGTCGGCTCGGTCATGTGATCAGCTGTGTCCAATTACAGCTGAGCGCATGTAAATAAGGAAATGCCGGTTATCGACATTTCTCTCCTCACTAGCAGTCACGCTGACAGAAGAGAGGAGAGGAGAGCCGGTAATCGGCATTACTCAGAGGGGACATGTACCCTGATCATCAGGGCACTGATGATCAGTGTGCCCTGATGATCAGTGTAGCCCCAGCAGTGCCACCTGTCAATACCCATCAATGCCAGCTGTCAGTGCTCATCAATGCCACCTGCCAGTGCCTATCAATGCCACATCTATGCCACATATCAGTACCCATCTGAGCTGCCTTTCAGTGTCACCTGTCAGTGCCACCTATCAATGCCAGTCAGTGCCACCTATCGGTGCTAGTCATTGCCGCCTAACTGTGCCAGTCAGTGCCACCTATCTGTGCCAGTCAGTGCCACCTATCAATGCCAGTCAGTGCCACCTATCTGTGCCAGTCAGTGCCACCTATCGGTGCTAGTCAGTGCCGCCTAACAGTGCCAGTCAGTGCTACCTAACAGTGCCAGTCAGTGCCGCCTATCAGTGCCAGTCAGTGCCGCCTATCAGTGCCGCCTTTCAGTGCCCATCAGTGATGCCTGTCAATACCCATCAGTGCCACCTACCAGTGCCTCCTCATCAGTGCCCATCAGTGCCACCTATCAGTGCTCATCACTGCAGCCTCATCAGCGCACATCAGTGAAGGAGAAAAATCACTTATTTACAAAAGTTTATAACAAAAACTAAGAAAAAACTTTTTTTTTTCAAAATTTTCAGTTGTTTTTGGTTTGTTTAGCAAAAAATAAAAATCCCCGAGGTGATTAAATACCACCAAAATAAAGCTCTATCTGTCTCAAAAAAAATGATAAAAATTTCATATGGGTACAGTGTTGCATGACCGCGCAATTGACATTCAAAGTGTGACAGCGCTGAAAGCTGAAAATTGGTCTGGGCAGGAAGGGGGTAGAAGTGCCCGGTAGGCGAGGGGTTAATCATCACTGGGTGTTTTATTTTTTGACCTATAAAGGAAAAAAGAGCGAAAATGTTTGGTTTTGCGATTTTATTTTTATTGGACCATTTACCTTTATCTTGTTATTCCTGGCTGTAGTTCTACTTTAACCAATTCAATACCGTGCAATTTTACACCTTCCTGCCCAGGCCAGTTTTCAGGTTTCAGCGCTCTCACACTTTGAATGACAATTGCGCGGTCATACAACACTGTACCCAAACTAAAATTTTATCATTTTCTTCACACAACTAGAGCTTTCTTTTGGTGGTATTTAATCACCGCTGGGGTTTTTATTTTTTGCTAAATTAACAAAAAAAGACCAAAAATTTTGAAAAAAAAACACATTTTTCTTTGTTTCTGTTATAAAAGTTTACAAATAAATAATTGTTCTTCATAAATTTAGGCCGAGATGTATTCTGCTACATGTCTTTGGTGAAAATAACCCAAATTAGGATGTATTTTTTAGTTTGTAGGAAAGTTATAGAGTTCACAAACTATGGTATAGATCTGAATATTGATCAATCCTGAAGTACTGACAACCAATCTAATTTCTTGAGGTCCAAGAATGTCAGAACAGTACAGATATCCCCCAAATGACCCCTTTTTGCAGAGTAGACAGTCCGACGTACTTCATAAGAGGCATGGCGAGTTTTTTGAAGTTGTATTTTTTTGTTCACATTTTTCGGAAAATTAAAAAATGAAAAAAATTATTTTCACTATTTTGTTTTTTACATACTGTCACCAGTGCAGTACAGCATCATCATATAACTGGCATGGCGGTGAACAGGGACACTGACTGGTGACAGTATGAAAAAAAAATATATATATATTTTTTTAAAAATTTTTTATTATATTTAATTTTTTATTACATTTTTTTTTATTTTTTTTAAGATTTTTTTTTCATATTTTACTATGACCAAAGTAGTACAATGTTACCATAGTAACATTGTACTACTTTGGGGAAGTGATCAGTATTTTTTTTTTTTTTTTTTTTTTACACAATTTGCTTACAGCAAAGAATGACTTTGCTATAAGCAAGCATTTACCTGAATGAAATCGATTCATTCAGCTGTTTTTGTTTTTTTTTTTGTGCTTAGCTGTGATTTGGTCACAGCTAATCACATGACATGCGCATGTGATTAGCTGTGACCATTCACAGCTAGGCACTAGTATACAATGGATGGCATCATTTGTAATGTACAGCGCTGAGCGAACTATTGGCGCTTTATAAATACTGTATAATAATAATAATAATAATGAATGAAGCCATCCATTGTATACAACTGTCATGTGACCTGCTGTGATTGGCCACAGCAGGTCACATGGTACCAGCAACGGGAGCCGGTACTCGGATCTGTCATCGGCCGTGTCCGAGGTGCACGGCCGGTGACAGATCGCACTGCTGCGCCGCTCTGCATTAGCGCAAACGGCGCATGTGCGGGAGCACCCGGAATGCAGGGACACATTTGAAGCCGCCGGGCGGCTAATGGTTAATCACCGCCGGGGTTTTTATCTTTTGCTAAATTAGCGAAAAAAGTCCAAAAATTTTGAAAAAAACACACGTTTTTCTTTGTTTCTGTTATAAAAGTTTGCAAATAAATAATTGTTCTTCCTAAATTTAGGCCGAGATGTATTCTGCTACATGTCTTTGGTGAAAATAACCCAAATTAGGATGTATTATTTAGTTTGTAGGAAAGTTATAGAGTTCACAAACTATGGTATAGATCTGAATATTGATCAATCCTGAAGTACTGATGGCCAATCTAATTTCTTGAGGTCCAAGAATGTCAGAACAGTACAGATATCCCCCAAATGTTAGAACAGTACAGATATCCCCCAAATGTCAGAACAGTACAGATATCCCCCCAAATGTCAGAACAGTACAGATATCCCCCAAATGTCAGAACAGTACAGATATCCCCCCAAATGTCAGAACAGTACAAATATCCCCCAAATGTCAGAACAGTACAGATATCCCCCAAATGTCAGAACAGTACAGATATCCCCCCAAATGTCAGAACAGTACAGATATCCCCCAAATGTCAGAACAGTACAGATATCCCCCAAATGTCAGAACAGTACAGATATCCCCCCAAATGTCAGGACAGTACAGATATCCCCCAAATGTCAAAACAGTACAGATATCCCCCCAAATGTCAGAACAGTACAGATATCCCCCAAATGTCAGCACAGTACAGATATCCCCCAAATGTCAGAACAGTACAGATATCCCCCAAATGTCAGAACAGTACAGATATCCCCCAAATGTCAGAACAGTACAGATATCCCCCAAATGTCAGAATAGTACAGATATCCTCCCAAATGACCCCTTTTTGCAGAGTAGACAGTCCGACGTACTTCATAAGAGGAATGGCGAGTTTTTTGAAGTTGTATTTTTTTTGTCATAATTTTTCGGAAAATGAAAAAATTAAAAAAATTAGTTTCACAATTTTTTTTTTTACATACGGTCACCAGTGCAGTACAGCGTCATTATATAACTGGCATGGCGGTGATCAGGGACACTGACTGATGGCAGTATGAAAAAAAAATATATATTTTTTTATTATTTTTTATTAATTTTTTTTCTTTTTTTTAAGATTTTTTTTTCATATTTTACTATGACCAAAGTAGTACAATGTTACCATAGTAACATTGTACTACTTTGGGGAAGTGATCAGTATTTTTTTTTTTACACAATTTGCTTATAGCAAAGAATTACTTTGCTATAAGCAAGCATTTACCTGAATGACATCGATTCATTCAGGGGTTTTTTTTTTTTGTGCTTAGCTGTGATTTGGCAGCAGCTAATCACATGACATGTGCATGTGATTAGCTGTGACCATTCACAGCTAGTCACATGACATATGCATGTGATTAGCTGTGACCATTCACAGCTAGACACTAGTATACAATGGATGGCATGAATGAAGCCATCCATTGTATACAACTGTCATGTGACCTGCTGTGATTGGTCACAGCAGGTCACATGGTACCGGCAACAGGGGCCGATACTCAGATCTGTCATCGGCTGTGTCCGAGGTACACGGACGGTGACAGATCGCAGATCTGCAGGAGCGCGATCTGCGCATGTGCGGGAGGACGCCATATGGCGTCCACCCGGAACGCTGATGACATTTGCCAGCCGCCATTCGGCCATAGGGCGGGCGGCAAATGGTTAAGGATCATATGTGATAACATGCAGCACATGCCCCAAGGTATACGTGCCTTTACTCTCATGGCATTACCTGGTACAGGTGTCACAGCGCTCATTAAGAGGTGTCACTCTCCAGGCGGTCGCTCCAAGCCTTTCGATTTCGTTCTCCCAGTCTGCCACTAACTCAAAAAGCCTTGTAGGATAGTCCATTTGTGTTTCACTTTCCCGCCTATCTGTCAACAGAGAGCAGGACATGAAGCACCATTTCACCAACTGAAAAAGGTTTTAAAACTCAGAAAATTTAAATTTTCACTCTGGGTTCATTCAACAAGACAAAGCAGAAGATAGCCAGCTCCATCTAATGGCCATAATGCTGTATTTTCCTGAAATACCTCAATAGGGAAAGTACCACATTATGAACACCAGATGGAGCTGACGATCATAGGAAATAAACACATTAGACACAATCCATGATTTACGAAGGCTGACACAAACGTACAGCAAGTTGTTTTTATAAAGAAAACGCCCATAAATTGATATAAGGTGTTGGCGGCGGCTGCTTTGATCTGTTTGGTTGCTTTTGCAATTGAAAGCTGATTGAAAGGATCTGACGTTGTTTGAAAATTTCTGTGTATATGGCCAGCATTGGGCTTTAAAGCTGAACTCCGGGCAACGGTAATAGACAGTTCATTTATATCTGTGTTCTATATTAAATCATTACATTTGTTTTTCAGGAAATAGTGAATATACCTAAACTAAATTGCCTCTTGCGATCCCCCGTACAGCAACACTCCTACTGGGAGAGGGAGACACAGGACTGGAAGCCAATCAGGTGTGCTGAATGCAAATATGTTAACAGGGAACATGCCGACAGGAGGAGGGAACAGGTAGCTGATAGAAGGGGAGAACAGAGTGAGCAGGCTGCTGATCTTGTCAGTCTGCTGCTGCTCTTTTACTGTCCAGTCAGCAGGCTGGGGGTGGAGCGATGACACCACTGTATTACAGGTAACCGGCAAAGTGGTCCTATATGTATTTCGTGTATATCTTGGATGGACTTTTGTCTTTTTTCAGCCAGACTATGTGTTTAACTTTTTGCTTGGAAGTTTAATTTGTTTATTTTTTTGCCTTCCCTGGTCCTTCCTTTGTCCCCCATCAGCATGCTAATGAAAAGTATATAGAAAACATTTAAGTTTTCATCTCATACCTTATTTTAGATCCAGTGACATCATCACTGGATCTCTGTGCTTCTCCATGCAACACAGAGAGATCACGGCTGGTGTGAGGGGCCGTCAGGGTACATAGCTTCCATCGCAGCACCCTGCCTCAGTCTTTCAAGAGCCCTCGGTCCTGATGCAAGCAGTGGGCTGGCTCTTGGGAGGAGTTATGCAAATACCACAATGCCTTGTTGGGTGGATGTCAGTTTGGAGGAGTGGGCATATCTTGGTTACTTTGCATGCTCTCCACCCTAGGGAATGCCCACACCCACCCACTGCCCACCTCAGTGCTCCTCTAAACCCACAACAGTACAATCAGTCTGTATATGCAGTAAAGCATGCTTGTTATACTCACTGTAAAACCTAAGGGGTTAATCCTCTGCATTGTGTAAAAAAGCTGTTTGATCCTGTCTTCTCTGATCCTCCCCTTCTTCCAGTGCCCCCCTCTTATCTCCTGATAAGACATGCACTGTCCAGACAGAGGTCAGGGGTTCTGCATCCTCCAAGAGCAGAATGAAAATTCCTCCTACAAGCTTTAACATGTGCTCTGCTGTACACAGATAGTAGTTACAAGACTGCTATATAGTGTTTATGAGAAAAGGTATTTAGCAGTTTATATTTACTAAAATAATTGCATTTCCAAGTTCTGTGTACTGTGGGGACCAGATATAGTGAATGCAGGGTCCGGGGAGAGCGGATATAGTGAATGCAGGGTCCGGGGAGACCAGATATAGTGAATGCAGGGTCCGGGGAGACCAGATATAGTGAATGCGGGGTCCGGGGAGAGCGGATATAGTGAATGCAGGGTCCGGGGAGAGCGGATATAGTGAATGCAGGGTCCGGGGAGACCGGATATAGTGAATGCAGGGTCCGTGGAGCCCAGATATAGTGAATGCAGGGTCCGGGGAGCCCAGATATAGTGAATGCAGGGTCCATGGAGCCCAGATATAGTGAATGCAGGGTCCGGGGGTAGCGGATATAGTGAATGCAGGGACCGGGGAGAGCGGATATAGTGAATGCAGGGTTTGTGGAGCCCAGATATAGTGAATGCAGGGTCCTGGGAGACCAGATATAGCGAATGCAGGGTCCGGGGAGAGCGGATATAGTGAATGCGGGGTCCGGGGATAGCGGATATAGTGAATGCGGGGTCCGGGGAGACCAGATATAGTGAATGCAGGGTCCGGGGAGAGCGGATATAGTGAATGCAGGGACCGGGGAGAGCGGATATAGTGAATGCAGGGTCCGTGGAGCCCAGATATAGTGAATGCAGGGTCCTGGGAGACCAGATATAGCGAATGCAGGGTCCGGGGACACCAGATATAGTGAATGCGGGGTCCGGGGAGAGCGGATATAGTGAATGCGGGGTCCGGGGAGAGCGGATATAGTGAATGCGGGGTCCAGGGAGAGCGGATATAGTGAATGCAGGGTCCGGGGAGAGCGGATATAGTGAATGCAGGGTCCGGGGAGAGTGGATATAGTGAATGCAGGGTCCGGGGAGGGCGGATATAGTGAATGCGGGGTCCGGGGAGACCAGATATAGTGAATGCAGGGTCCGGGGAGAGCGGATATAGTGAATGCAGGGTCCGGGGAGCGCGGATATAGTGAATGCAGGATCCGGGGAGAGCAGATATAGTGAATGCTGGGTCCGGGGAGAGCGGATATAGTGAATGCAGGGTCCGGGGAGAGCAGATATAGTGAATGCGGGGTCCGGGGAGACCAGATATAGTGAATGTAGGATCCGGGGAGATCACATATAGTGAATGCAGGGTCCGGGGAGAGCAGATATAGTGAATGCAGGGTCCGGGGAGAGCAGATATAGTGAATGTGGGGTCCGGGGAGACCAGATATAGTGAATGTAGGATCCAGGGTTTAGTAACTTCAATGCAAGCAGGAGGCCAGGTCTATGGGAGTAGTTATGCAAATATCAAAATATCTTAATGACCAGGTGTCAATCTGTAGGCAGGCAGTATTTGCACCCTCATGTGCTGCTGAGCCTTCATGACTGAAAAAACTCCAGTTCCAAATCCAATGAATGAAAGAGGCAGGCCACGTATAGTCAGGCTGAGGATGAAAGGACTGGATGATGATGGACGTTCTCCAGCCAGCAACTGAAGTGTGCTTTATATGACTTGCCACAGCTTCTAATGCACATTGTGAGAAGCTCACAGGGTGCGGTGAAATCAGAGTAAGCCATTTCAGACCAGGAGAGGAGCCGGTACAACTGGGCAAGACTGAAGGGAGGGCTGGAGGTCAGATTTAAACACCTCATTGGTTCTTATGAGCCCAAAACATTCCTTACACTAGCTCAGCTCTTCTAATAAATGATACGTGGCCTCTGATTGGTTACTAAGGGCAACACTAACACTTTCCCCTCCAAACACTTTAAACCCAATGGACCTCAGACATAGGTGCCTAATGGAGAAGTCAGAAGTTCCGATCAGCCAATCAGAGTCTCCTTTTCATGACAGCAGCGCAGTTCTTATTTCAGACAATTTTATACAAGGAGACTATTGTATCTAAATTCCATTTTTGTTTGTTGTAAAGCTTTTTTGTTTTCATTGTTTTCATCTTGGCTGCTGCTATGGGACAATAGATGGGCCTGCGGTAAATTCTCAAGCAAATTCTGCCAAAAAAGGCAGTGACCCCGCACTGAACTCCTCCGGTTTGTCTGTACATACAGGCTTTAATCACTGCAGAGACAAAACACAGCAGGGGGCGGCCATTGTATGCCCCAAGCTGCGCCAAACTTTTCTTTTTGTGTCAGAAAAGTATTTCAGCTTACTGGCACAATGCCCAAGCTAAAAATATTCCTCCTACGTCCTCCTGGTATTTCGGTAGCCCAACGGCTTGGATTTTGGTTATGACTTTGGCTTGTCTTCTGGATTCTGATGTCTGTTTTATGATTGTTGTTCTCTGGGTTTGGTGTGGGGACACATTGGATGCCTTCAGCTGTCATCGTGCTCTTGCTGAGCGCCCAGTGTGTCCCTTTAATCCCCTAAATCAGTGGTTCTCAACCTTCCTAATGCCGTGACCCTTTAACCACTTCCCGTCCGGCCGTTGTATATAAACGGCCGGACGGTGGCACTGCAGGGTCGGGTGGCCGTCTATAAACGGCCTCCTCGCACCCTGCTTGTGCGCGCTCCCTGGGAGCGCGCAGCACCGCGATCCGGTGCCCGCTGTGCCCTCCGGACACAGTGAAACACCGATCGTCGGACGGGACCTCTGTACGAGGTCCCGATCATGTGATCACTGATTGGCCAATCAGTGATCACATGCAAAGTAGTAAGCAAGATGTCACTTGTGACATCATTGCTTACTACGTGTGAAATCTGTGAATGATCACAGAGGTTACATGGTACAAGGCTATTCACAAAAGCCTTGTACCATGTGACAAGCTGTGACCAATCACAGCTCACTCAGTACTTCTCAATGAGTGCAAGAATGCACACAGAGAGAAAGAGAAATGATTGCTTTTACATCCTATATGGGTGTAAAAGCAATCAGTGTAAAAAAAAAAAAAAAAATCTTCATCACCCCCCACAAGTAGTACAGTGTCACCGTGGTGACACTGTACTGCTAGGGTGACAGTATGGGTGTAAAAGCAATCAGTGTAAAAAAAAAAAAAAAAATCTACATCACCCCCCACAAGTAGTACAGTGTCACCGTGGTGACACTGTACTGCTAGGGTGACAGTATGTAAAAAAAAAAAAAAAATAGTAATATAAAAAAATAAAATAAAAATGTAAAAAACAATGTTTAAAAATTATAATTTTTGTTTATAAACTAATTTGGATTTTTTTTTTTTTACTAAAAAGATAACGGAATAAATTTTGGCTAAGATTTATGATGAAATATTATTTATTTGCAAAATGTTATAAAAAAAACACTTATTTTCAAAATTTTTGGACATTTCATTTACATAGCAAAAAAAATACAAATCCCAGTGGTGAATAAATACCACCAAAATAAAGCTTTATCTGTCTCAAAAAAATGGTAAAAAATTCATTTGGGTACAGTGTTGCATGACCGCGCAATTGTCATTCAAAGTGTGATAGCGCTAAAAGCTGAAAATTGCCCTGGACAGGAAGGGGGGGAAAGTGTCCGGTCTGGAAGTGGTTAATACAGTTCCTCATGTTGTGGTGACCCCCAACCATAAAATTATTTACCCAGTAATTATAATTCATGAAGTGTCGTTTTACCTCCAATACTGCTGCTTTCAACACAGCAGCTGCTTTCTACACAGCAGCTGCTCTTTACACATCGGAAATATGTGTTTTCTGATGGTCTTAGGGGACCCCTATGAAAGGGTCGTTCGACCCCCAAAGGGGTCGCGACCCACAAGTTGAGAACCACTGCCCTAAATGGACTCCTTCCCGGCAAACCTGCCCTTAGTTTATCCATTGCTATATGCGCTCCAACCTGGAGACTCTCAAAACTATAGAGTTAGGACCGCAGTATACAGAGGAGCCTTGACGAGGCACTGCGGCTTCCACACGTATCTGCAAATGTGTGCCACTAAGACCGCTGTTTTTAATGTGAATTGCTAGACTGGGTTAACCGCTTCCCGGCCACCCTATATTATTATTACACAGGATTTATATCGCTCCAACAGTTTGCTCAGCGCTTTACAATATAAAGGGAGACAATACAGCAACAATACAGTTTAACTACTTGACCTCAAGAGGATTTACCCCCCTTAATGACCAGGCCTCTTTTTGCTACTCGGCGCTGCACTAATTCAACTGATAATTGCGCGGTCATGCAATGCTGCACCCAAACAAAATTTACGTCCTTTTTTACACACAAATAGAGCTTTCTTTCGGTGGTATTTGATCACCTGTGCGCTTTTTATTTTTCACGCTATAAACAAAAAAAGGCCAAAAATTTTGAAGAAAAACAATATTTTTTACTTTCAGCTATAAAAAATATATAGTAAACTCAAAGTTAGTTATAAATTTAGGCCAAAATGTATTCTGCTCCATGTTTTTGGTAAAAAAAAATCCCAATAAGTGTATATTGATTACTTTGTGTGGAAGTTATAGCGTCTACAAACTATGGTATAGATACTGCAATTTACGCCATTTTTTTGCTATGCAGCGCTGCGCTAGTTTAACGGACAATTGCGCGGTCATGCAATACGGTACATAAATGAAATTTACATCCTTTTTTTTCCCACAAATTTAGCTTTCTTTCGGTGGTATTTGATCGCCTGTGCGGTTTTTATTTTTTGCGCTATAAAAAAAAAAACTGACAATTTTGAGGAAAAAAAACAATATTTTGGACTTTTTGCTATAAAACATGTCCAGTGAAAAAAAATTTAAAAATCAAATTTAGTCATAAATTTCTGCAAAAATGCATTCTGCGACATGTCTTTGCTAAAAAAAACCCAATACGTGTTAATTAATTGGTTTACATGAAAGTTATAGCGTTTACAAATGGCGGGAAAGATACTGAGATTTTTAGTTTTTTTTAATACTAATAATGGCGGCGATCAGCGACTTATGGCGAGACTGTGGCGGACATTCTGACACTGGGGGGGTACTGACTTGGGGTCACCGACATCCCCAGTGACACCAACACAGTGATCAGTGCAAAAAAAAACACTGACACTGTACTAAGGGCACTGGGGAGGAAGGGGTTAACTTTATTTTGCAGGGAAGGGTTATCTGTGTGAGGGGAGTGTTTTACTAGGGGGCGGGGGGTGTGCTGCAGGGGACACGGCTGATAGGGAGAGTGAAACTCTTCTGTCCCGATCAGCGTGTCCTGGAGCTGTCAGGGAAGTGACAGAAAGCACAGCTACTGCAGCTGTGCTCTCTGTCACTGATTGCCGCCAATCGCCGGGAGATAGCCGGTAAGGACCGGCTGTGACCCGGCGACTGACATCCGCGGCTGTGATCGGTGGGACAGGTAGGGCGGCGGCGTGCCTCGCACGCGCCCCCTACCTGTTTACAAAACACACGTTTTAAAACGTGGTTTTGCCTGCCCGTGCCGCCGTATTTCTACAGTGGCAGGGCGGCAAGTGGTTAATACAAGAGGGAAAGGAGGGCCCTGCTCCTTAGAGCTTACAATCTAGCAGAACTATTGCTACAGGGCGGCAGGGCTGCGCAAAATCACATATATATATGTTATTTTGTATTGCCGGGTAGGGGGCGCACGCCGCCCTACCCGTGCTGCCATTGGCAGCTACAGCTGTCGTTAACCGGGTCCCGGCAAGAGATTCCCCGCTGGCACCCGGCAATCGCCGAGGAACACTGACAGCAGAGAGGTCTGTATGTAAACAATACAGATCTCTCCCCAGACAGCACAAGCAGCCTGCTTTGTATTGCTCTGCATAGCAGAGCAATCCAAAGCAGCGTGCTTACACAGTAAAGCACACACAGACAACACAGTAAAACAGCACACAGTTCACCCTTTGATCGACCCAGATGTTAACCCCTTCCTGCTCAGTGCCATTAGTACAGTGTCAGTGCTTTTTATTAGCACTGATCACTGTATTACTGTCACAGGGGATGTCAGTGGCAGTTAGTCAGTTCCCCCCCAGTATCAGAATGCCCACCGCAGTCCCGCTGTAAGTCGCTGATCGCCGCTATTACTAGTGTATATATATATATATATATATATATATATATATATATATATAAAAATTCCAGTATATATACCACCATTTGTAGACGCTATAACTTTCACGTAAACCAGTTAATTTACACGTATTGGTATTTTTTTTTAGCAAAGACATGGAGCAGAATACATTTTGGCCTAAATTTATGCCGAAATTTGATTTTTTAAATCTTTTTACTGGATATGTTTTATAGCAAAAAGTAAAAAATATTGTTTTTGTTTTTTTTTCAAAATTATCGGTCTTTTTTTTGTTTATAGTGCAAAAAATAAAAACCGCACAAGTGATCAAATACCAACGAAAGAAAGCTCCATTTGTGGGGAAAAAAAGGACATAAATTTAATTTGGGTGCAGCGTCGCATGACAGCACAATTGTCAGTTAAATTAACGCAGCGCTGTATCGCAAAAAATGGCCTGGTCAGGAAGGGGGGTTAATCCTCTGGAGGGCGAGGGGTTAATTTGTTTTTTTTGCATGGTAGCTGATAAATGTGCTGGGAAATGTTTGTCTGTATGTCAAGTTTTATGATTGCCTGCCCTGGATAAAGCTTGCTCACAGACTACCTTCTTGCCCTGTAGCTTGGTGCTTGGCTTACTGGCCTGCACATCAGATGTTGGCCAGCACACAACATATATACACCTCTGTCCGCTAACTATTGTGGCTTAAGGGGGGCTCAACAGTGCATTTTTGAACCGCACATCTAAGTGAAAACTAAGGCTACATTCGCTGGCAATCAGGGCCGGTAATGGTAATGGCAGGAATCGGAGATTCCAGCTGTGGCTCTCAATGGCTAGGTCCGGCCATTGGCCTTGCTCACTATGACGACAGGTCGCCTGCGGCTGCAAGTGTTCGCAGTTGTCCACACCGCCAGCAATTATCAGCGGTGATCGCTCCTGGATGCACTTTATGTATGTGCAGCAGAAATCATTGCAGGTAATTGCTGGCTGTGCGGAGAGCTGCGAATAGTTGCGGCCACCAACGACCTGTCAAATGGGGCTGGCGGCCACACCTAGCCGCTGAGGGCCACAGCAGGAATCTCTGATTCCTGCCGCTGCCATTCGCATCAGCCCTAATCGCCAGTGTAAATGTACCCTGACTCACCAGGAAAACATTTATTTTTTTCCTCTCAATAAAAAATAAAGTTACACTTTAGGAAAACATCTATAAGCGGATGTGATGCGTAGCGAGATCATATCTCATAAAGTTTCTCACCTAGACTTCGAAGCATGGTTTCCTCCTGATGTGTGGCTGAGCTAAGCAGCTGCTGGTTCCTAATCATGGTGTTTGTCATCTGCAACAAAGAAACCAGATCAACACATGAATAGTCTATTAAATGTAATATGACAGAACCAATGAGACAAATCCGTAGAATTAAAAAAAAAAAAAAAAAAAAAAAAAAAAGATAGTTTCTATGCACACAGCCCTTGGCTCTCTTAGTGGCCCTCCTACTTTACTATTAGGGCTCATGTAAACTGCAGCTCCTAAACTGACGTTCAGGAGTTGTTCAGCATTTTTTTTCAGCAGCCCCTGAACTCTCTCTATGTGTCCATGTACACATCGTCATTTACAGTTGTTTGTTTTGAAAGCACCAAACTTGCGTTCAGGAGTAGATTTTACCGACTTTTCAAATGCCAAACGCTTGTAAAAGCGGTTAACGCGCGTTTATAAGCGTTTGCATTTGGAAGTGTTTTTAACTGTTCCATATCCAGATGCTGTCCAGAGCCTTTTTTCATCATCAAAAATGCATACAAAGCGTTTTCCATGTATTCAAATGGACCCGGTACACCAGCGCATACAGTTCCAGGTTTCACGTGAAGGAAAAAATGGTAGAACGCGCCGCATTATGCTCATGATGGGATCCATAGTGAATACAACCAGAAAAGACAGGTCATCTCAACACATACTGCTCTCTCTGCTTCTGCTCTCTCTATTCCTTTCAAAATGTCTGAAATAGTAAATTATTTACTATTTTTCAGTGCATTCTGGGCATTTGGGAAGGTCTCCTGATGATATCTTTTAAAAACGCTTCTAAATGCAAACGCGCATAAACGTGTTATACAAATGCAGCTAAACTGATGTTTTTTAACCTACGTTTTCCAGCAGTGAGTTTCCATCGTTCAGAAGAGTTTTCCAAACGCCCCGTGTACATGAGCCCTTAGGTGTACTCTGAAACCCGAAACTCTCATTTTCTTAAGCTGCAGTTATCATACTAAGGAGCCTCAACTCTGGCTCATTATATTTCTGACTAGTACATGACCAACTCCACGGAAGTAAGAGCGGTACCTGTCAAATTCAGGTACCCGCTCCCCACCTCCCCAAAGGTCAGCAGTCATCCATAAGGTCGGAGCTGAGCGGCCGGCCCGGTATTCTGACACGGGGACGGTGGAAATACCAGACCGGCCACTCCATATTCGCTCCATAAGACGCACTGACATTTCCCCCCCTTTTTTGGGGGGAAAAAAGTGCGTCTTATGGAGCGAAAAATACGGTATGTTGTGATCACTTTACCGCTATTATTCTGCGCTTCACTGTATATGCATTTTTCACTTTATGATTTTCAGTGCTGCATTATTTATTTATTATGTCATTTTGAGGACACAGGTTCATCCGTAATGCCAGCTGCTTTCATATAATCAGTCGCTCGCTTGCCAGAGTTTTCATTCTGTGTAATGCACGCAATTGCTACATGGTGCAACGGGTTTTTAATGGTTAACACAGGCATTGGAAAAGACAACATGCCTTTGTTAAGCGATTTACCATGAGCGGCCGCACTACCAACACAGTCTTCCAAAAGAAAGCGATTTTTCATCACCCATTAACCAGCTTCAAAAAGGGAAACCTTTCATGTAGTGCAAACTATTGAACCTTACAGTGTAGGCCTCAGTCTTCAAGCCGTTGTCGCTGAAGTGGAAGTGCATTAGGCGGAATCCTCGATAATGGATCATAAGTTCCTCCGGGACAAACTTCAGGCTCAGCGAAGGAGTAACAACCTTTACTTTACTCTGTCCGGCCACTAAACGTCCAGGGAAAAGGAGAGAAGATGAGAATCGATGGACAATATCAATCAGGCCAGCATGAATGAAGAATGCTTACAGTCATTTAAAGCTTAACTCCGGGCACAACCTTCCTCAACAGCCGCCAAGGATAGAAATCCATACCCTGCAGGGGAGCAATAAACAGAACTCGCAGGTAGCTGTCACATGATAGCAGGGCGCTGGCCCAATCAGCTACAGTCATGGCCAAAAATACTGGCACCCCTGCATTTCTATCAGATAATGCACCACTTCCCCCAAGAAATGGTTGCAATGACAAATGTTTCGGCATTCTCGTGGTTATTTCTTTTGTTTGTATTGGTATGACACAAAAAAGTGGAGAAACAAAACGCCAAATCTGACACATTCCACCCAAAACCCCAAAAATGGACTGGACAAAATTATTGGCACCTTCTCAAAGTTGTAAGAAATAATTGCATTCCAAGTTTGTGATGTTCCTGTGATTTGTCATTAAACTCACCTGTATGCAGGGGCGGACTGACCATCTGGAAACTCGGGCACTGCCCGAGGGCCCGGGGTCAGTAGGGGGCCCCATGAGATGCCCCTGGTACCTTTTTCATAGGCTTTTTTGAGTTTGGGCAAGGACACAGGGGCCCCATGATCCCCTATTGCCCGGGGGACCCATGAGTTGTCAGTCCGCCCCTGCCTGTATCAATGACCAGGTGCTGCCAATATAGAGGTCACACCGGCAACCAGATAAAATGGTGAAAAATTGACTCAGCCTTTTTGTTGAGTGTCTTTGTATGCCACATGCAGAAGAGAAAGAGAAGCAAAGATTTGTCTGAGGATTTGAGAACACAAATTGAGGAAAAGCATGGACAATCTCAAAGGTGACAAGTCCATCTGCAGAGATTATGTTCCTGTGTCCACTGTGCGCAACATTGTCAAGATGTTTACAGCCCATGGCACTGTAGCTAATCTCCCTGGACATGGTCGAAAGAGAAAAAATTGATCAAATATTGCAATTATGGATTGTTCAAATGGTGCATAAAGAACCTCGACCAACTTCCAGACAAATTCAAGCTGACATTCAGGTTCAGAGTACAACTGTGTCAGCTCCCACTATACTTCACCATCTAAATGAAAAGGGACTCTATGGTAGGAGACCCAGGAGGAGCCCACTGCTGACACAGGAGCATACAAAAAAGCCAGATTGGAGTTTGCCAAAACTTACCTGAGGAAGCCAAAATCCTTTTGGGAGAATGTGCTGTGGACAGACGAAACAAAATGGCAGCTTTTTGGTAAAGCCCATCATTCTACTGTTTTCAGAAAAAGCAATGAAGCCTTTACAGAAAAGAATCCAGTCCCTACAGTCACACATGGTGGGGGGTCGCTGATGTTTTGGGTTTGCTTTGCTGCTTCAGGCACTGGATGTCTTGGCCGCGTGCATGGCATTATGAAATCTGAAGACTACCAAAGAATTCTGGGGTGCAATGTAGGGCCCGGTGTCAGAAAGTTGGGTCTCCGTCAGAGGTCATGGGACATCCAGCAGGACAATGACCCAAAGCACATGTCAAAAAGCACCAAGAAATGGTTTCAAACAAAGCTGTGGAGAGGACTGACCTGTCCAGCAATGAGCCCAGATCTCAATCCCATAGAGCTCCTGTGGAGAGATCTCAGAACAGCAGTTGGGAAAAGGAACCCTTTGAATCTGAGAGACCTGGAGCAGTTGGTGAAAGAAAGCGTGGTCCAAAATCCCAGTAGAGAGGTGGAGGAAACTCATTGATGGTTACAGGAAACCATTGATTTCAGTTATTTTTTCCAAGGGGTGTGCTACCAAATATTACATGGAGGGTGCCAACAATTTTGTCCAGTCCATTTTTGGCGTTTTGAATGGAATGTGTAACATTTGGCTTTTTGTTTCTCCACTTTTTTTTGTGCCATACCAATACAAACACAAGAAATAAACATCAGAATGCCGAAACATTTGTAATTGCAACAATTTTCAGGGCAAAGTGGGGCATTATCTGACAGAAATGTGGGTGGGGCAAAATTTTTGGCCATGACAGTATAACCAGAGGAGTAATCCACCCCCCAGCTATGCATAATAAAGGGGTGAGGAATGCTCTTGACATCATTGACCAGATATGGCCACATGACCAAAGTTGGACGATGCCATTGATCAAATAGGGCCATGAGGCAGCATGACGTCAATGGTGTCACCAGCATGCCTACCCCTTTGTTACATGTGTCCGCAGGGTGGGGAATTCCATGGCTGCAGCTGATTGGTCCGGTGGCCTGCTATTGTGCCACAGCTTCCAGCAGGTTCAGGCTTGAACCCAAGTGATAAGGCTTACAATGTGACTGTACAATCAACTTTGAGATCTACCAAAACTATATAATATGAGGACATAGCTAGTCCATTCCAATCAATTTGTATCCAATCAGGCAGGTCCTTGTTTGGCAGATCTAATGGAGATTGTACAATCAGATTTTAATGTGTGTGGTGAGCTTAAAGTGTTCAGAAAAAATGTAAAAGTGAGTTAACATCGTACACTCTGCCCACCTCCCTGGTACCCGCTGTATTTACCTCCGGGGATGCTGGGCTGAGGGATGGACCAGAGAAGAGTGCGGATTTCAGATCTCAGGACCACTGGACTGGCTGCATGAGCAGTGACAGTTCATCATCCCTGGAGGTAAGTACAACAGGGACCAGGGGAAGGTGGGCACGGTGTACAGCAGTGGTGGTCAACTTTCTTAATATGGGCGGGGCTCAAGCACAGCCCCCAACATCACCAGAGGGTAGCACATAAAATTCAGGGAATATTTAGTGTCAGTGACAGTAGATACACAACAGGATATAGTCAAAGACTTATGGCATGATACAGGAAATGGTCAGAGACTGTGAACATAATACAGGAGATGGTCAGAGACTGTGGACATAATACAGGAAATGGTCAGAGACTGTCGACATAATACAGGAGATGGTCAGAGACTGTGGACATAATACAGGAAATGGTCAGAGACTGTGGACATAATACAGGAAATGGTCAGAGACTGTGGACATAATACAGGAAATGGTCAGAGACTGTGGACATAATACAGGAAATGGTCAGAGACTGTCGACATAATACAGGAAATTGTCAGAGACTGTCGACATAATACAGGAGATGGTCAGAAACTATAAACAGGATACATGAAATGGTCAGAGACTGCAAACAATGATACAAGAAATAGTCAGAGACTGCAGACATGATACAAGAAATGGTCAGAGACTGCAGACATGACACAAGAGATGGTCAGAGACTGCAGACATGATACAAGAAATGGTCAGAGACTGAAGACATGATACAAGAGATGGCCTGAGATTATGGACAGGATACAAGAAATGGTCAAAGACTGGCGATATAATACAAGAGATGGTCAGAGGTTGCAGACATGATACAAGAGATGGTCAGAGACTGTGAACACAATATAGGAGGTGGTTAAAAACTGTGGATATAATACCAGAGATGGTCAGAGACTGCAGACATGATACAAGAGATGCTCAGAGACTGTGGACATAATATAGAAGATAGTCAGAGACTGCACATGATACAAGAGATGGTTAGAGATTTTGGACAGGATACAAGAAATAGTTAGACTGGGGATATACTACATGAAATGGTTATAGACTGCAGACATGATACAAGAGATGGTCAGAGACTGTGGATATAATACAAGTGATGGTCAGAGACTGCACACATGATACAAGAGATGGTCAGAGACTGTGGACAGGATACAAGAGATGGTCAGAGACTGAGGACAGGATACAAGAGATGGTTAAAGACTGGGGATATACTACAAGAAATGATCAGAGACTGCAGACATGTTACAAGTGATGGTCAGAGACTGCAAACATAATACAAGAGATGGTCAGAGACTGCAAACATGATACAAGAGATGGTCAGAGACTGCAAACATGATATAAGAGATGGTCAGAGACTGTGGACATAATATAGGAGCTGGTCAGAGACAGTGGATATAATACAAGTAATGGTCAGAGACTGCACACATGATACAAGTGATGGTCAGAGACTGCACACATGATACAAGTGATGGTCAGAGACTGCAAACAGGATACAAAAGACAGTCAGAGCAGACATGCTACAAGAAATGATCAGAGACAGCAGACATGATATAGGAAATGGTCAGAGACAGCAGACATGCTGCAGGAGACTGTCAGAGACTGCAAACATATTACATAAGACTGTCAAAATCACTGCTATAACAGGGCAGTAGGGAAACACAGATTAGCTTCTGTAGGAGTCCCAAGGGCCATACAAACAGTGCCAAAGGGCCACAGGTTGGGCATTAGGGGTGTACGGTGTTAGGTGAACCAACCCTTTAAGACTGCCCCATTGCATTAGTACAAGAGTGGAGAATCAGATCCCCCCAGATCCCAGTCTCTGACGGCTCCTCTTTAGTACACAGCGCACTGCAGGCCATAGCGCACCCTTGGCTCCCGGTGATGAACGGTTGCCTCCTCCGTTCATTGTACAAACGTGTGCAGCCAGTGGTGGGGGGGGCGTACTGCGCTGCTCTTGGCAAGTTACAAGGTGGCTGCCCTTACCTGCCAAAATCCTGTCAACGCAGGGCAGGGCGATGTCGTTGTCATTGTCGAATAACGCCTCGCCGTAGGAATCCTGCCATAGAAACACACGTCTCGTTAACTCTTACATATCCTGAATGCAACAAACAACATGTAAAGGAAATGGCAATGCCTGTGTTACCCAAAGCAACCAATCAGAGCCTGGCTGATGCCTGGGGTTACAAAGCGAACACCTGATTGGCTGAGAGGAGTAACACAGGCAATAAAGCTGCACGCACGCCGGGGATTTGAGACTGAAGCTAGCGTGAAATGCTGGCGTTTTCCATGCCTGGGGAGTCGCAGGCGCCACATATAGAAGGGAAGGGCTCTGTGGACTTGGACTTAGGTTGATGCTTTCGCATGAACACCCACCTGCGCACAACGCAGAATTTCCTCTTTCAGGATTACGTCGTGTGCGCATGCGCGTTCACACCTAAGCCTTTTGAGGCGTGCAAAATCACTATTTTTGGATGCGTTATTCACCACGCACATAGCGCACTCTACTGCGTCCAAAAGCCGCAGACGCGCCAAAGTAGCTCCTTAGTGCGTTCAACTTTGCGCATTTTCTTAAACGCGTGTCTGATGACTGCGTCTAGGGTGCCATTAACAAGGAATGGCGTGGCAAGGGCAGCACGCGGTCATGCGTTTAGTCAATGCGCAATTTTGCGTGCGTTCGTGAAACGCTCTGGTGTGAACAGGGGCGGACTGACCATTTGGAAACTCGGGCACTGCCCGAGGGCCCAGGGTCAGTAGGGGGCCCCATGAGATGCCCCTGGTACCTTTTTCATAGGAGTTTTTGAGTTTGGACAAGGACACAGGGGCCCCATGATCCCCTATTGCCCAGGGGCCCCATGAGTTGTCAGTCTGCCCCTGGGTGTGAATGGAACATAGAAGAGGCCCAATGTGGTCCAGGTATCACAGGACACTACATGGGGGCCAAGGGTGGGGAACAGCGAACCACAGCGACTAGATGGGGCCTACAGGACATCCACTACCAAGGCCATTAGTGTGGAATAACGCTGCCCGCCTTGGTTGCTATGACAACCGACAACCACATGGAAAGTCTGTGTGTGAGATGACGCCTGCAGGGATTGCCCCGATACAATGTGATGGTATATCGTTACTGTCCGGGACAGGCATTACAGAGGACGGCCCCAGAGGAGGGAGAAGGGATACAGCTCAGTCATGTGACCGGGGCGGGGCTGACACGGTGCCATGTGACCTGCTGCTGTACAGAGGAGTGTGAGGTGAGCGGCACTTGAGACAGCAGAGAGGAGATAGAGAATGGGGGGCTATAATGGAGAGAAGGGGTGTGAACTGGGAGGGGCTCTAAAGAAAGGTTGGGGGGGGGGGGCTCTGAAGTGAGTAAATGGAGGTTCTGAATTGGGGGCAGTGCTGAATTGAGGGAGGCTGTGAAATAGAGGGGGGGCTCTGGAGTGATGGAGGAGTTCTGAATTGGGGGTGTGTGGATTGGGGGGCTGTGAAGGGGGTTCTGAATTGAGGGGGAACTCTGGAGTGAGGGAGGTGTGAAGTAAGGGGGGTGTCTGAAGTGAGGGAGGTGTGAAGTAAGGGGGGTGTCTGAAGTGAGTGAGGGAGGTGTGAAGTAAGGGGGGGGAGTTCTGAAGTGAGTGGGGCTCTGAAGTAAATTAAGGGGGGTCTGAATTGAGGGGGGTCTGAATGGAGTGGGGCTCTCAAGTAAATGAAGGGGGGGGCTCTGAAGTGGGGGCGGTGCTGAACTGAGGGGGCTGAAATGAGGGGGTTCTGAAGTGTGATGGGGGCTCTGAATGGAGTGGGGCTCTCAAGTAAATGAAGAGGGGGGCTCTGAAGTAAGTTGGAGGTGCTGAATTGAGGGGGGCTCTGAAGTAATTTAGGAGGGTGCTGAAGTGAGAGAGGCGGGAGTTATGAATTGAGGGGGGTGTGATGTAAATTTGAGGGGTTCTGAATTAAGGGGGGCTGTAAAGTGAGTGAAGGGGGTTCTGAATTGATGGGGGCTCTGAAGTAATTTAGGAGGGTGCTGAAGTAAATGAAGTGGGGCTCTGAAGTGAGTGGGGGGGAGTTCTGACTTGAGGGGGGTGTGATGTATTTGAGGGGGGTTCTGAATTAGGGGTGCTGTAAAGTGAGTGAAGGGGGTTATGAATTGAGGGGGGGCTCTGGAGCGAGGGAAGAGTTCTGAATTGAGGGGGTGTGACGTGAGGGGGGTTCTGAATTGGCATGCTGTAAAGTGAGTGAAGGGGACTCTGAATTGAGGGGGACTCTGAAGTGAGTGAGGGAGGTGTGAAGTAAGGGGGAGGGGTGAAGTGAGTGGGGGGGGAGTTCTGACTTGAGGGGGGTGTGATGTATTTGAGGGGGGTTCTGAATTAGGGGTGCTGTAAAGTGAGTGAAGGGGGTTCTGAATTGAGGGGGGGCTCTGGAGCGAGGGAAGAGTTCTGAATTGAGGGGGGTTCTGAATTGGCATGCTGTAAAGTGAGTGAAGGGGACTCTGAATTGAGGGGGGCTCTGAAGTGAGTGAGGGAGGTGTGAAGTAAGGGGGGGGGTGTGAAGTGAGTGGGGCTCTGAAATAAATGAAGGGGGGTGTGAATTGAGGGGGGCTCTGAAGTGAGTGAGGAGGGGGCTGAGATGAGGGTGTTCTGAAGTGTGAGGGGGGCTCTCTGAATGGAGTGGGGCGCTCAAGTAAATGAAGAGGGGGGCTCTGAAGTAATTTAGGAGGGCGCTGAATTAAATTAAGGGGGGCTCTGAAGTGAGAGAAGGGGGAGTTCTGAATTTAGGGGGTGTGATGTATATTTGGGGGGGCTGTAAAGTGAGTGAAGGGGGTTCTGAATTGAGGGGAGGGTCTGAAGTTAGTGAGGGGGGGCTCCTACTCCTGGTGGGATTTACATTTGGGGCCCCAGCACTGCAGCCACTATTTGATCTCCCCTCCCCAGCTGTGTCCCCATGTAATGACAGGAAGTACACTGTGCTGGGTGACAACACTGACTGTAGGAACACTGTAGATTGAGTGTCAGAACGGTGTCAGTGACTGTGGGAGGATCACATTATTTATGACACAAAGACTGCATGGTATACAATTGTCCAATACACCACACATGCTCCAACCACCCTGTACCTACTTTGGGTTCCCTCCTGAGCACCCGCCTGCTCTGACTGGGGGGGGGACGGTCAGCAGCCGTCCATAATATGCTGAATCTTTCCCCTCTCTGACTGAAATCCAGGAACGATTTATTCCCACAATTCCATACTTCCAGGTAGGACCAGTGTATGGGGTATAGGGATCTCATGCCTCAGGAAACCTCTAGGGCGGTGCTTCTCAACCTTCCTAATGCCGCGACCCTTTAATACAGTTCCTCATGTTGTGGTGACCCCCCCCCCCCCCAACCATAAAATGATTTTCGTTGCTACTTCATAACTAATTGTGCTAGTATTAGGAATCGTAATGTAAATATCTGACATGCGGGATGTATTTTCATTGTTACAAACTGAATATAATTAAAGCATTGTGATTATTCACAAAAACAATATGTAATTATATATTGGGAAATATTTTTACCACCCCCATGAAAATACATCTGCCGCCAATAATGATGATTACCCCACCCCCTCTATAATGACCTGTCACCCCCATAAAAATACATCTGCCCCACCAATGATTACCACCACCCCTCTCTATAATGACCTATCACCCCCATAAAAATACATCTGCCCCCAATAATGATGATTACCCCACCCCCCTCTATAATGACCTATCACCCCCATAAAAATACATCTCCCCCAATAATGATTATCCCACCCCCCTCTATAATGACCTATCACCCCCATAAAAATACATCTGCCCCCAAATAATGATTACCCCACCCCTCTCTATAATGACCTATCACCCCCATAAAAATACATCTGCCCCCGAATAATGATTACCTCACCCCCCTCTATAATGACCTATCACCCCCATAAAAATACATCTCCCCCAATAATGATTACCCCACCCCCCTCTTTAATGACCTATCACCCCCATAAAAATACATCTGCCCCCAAATAATGATTACCCCACCCCCCTCTATAATGACCTATCACCCCCATAAAAATACATCTGCAACCAATAATGATGATTGCTCCACCCCCCTCTATATTGACCTTTCACCCCCATAAAAATATATCTGCCCCAAATAATGATGACTACCCCACCCTCCTCTATAATGACCTATCACCCCCATAAAAATACATCTGCCCCCCCCAATAATGATGATTACCCCACCCCCCTCTATAATGACCTATCACCCCCATAAAAATACATCTCCCCCAATAATGATTACCCCACCCCCCTCTATAATGACCTATCACCCCCATAAAAATACATCTGCCCCCAAATAATGATTACCTCACCCCCCTCTATAATGACCTATCACCCCCATAAAAATACATCTGCCCCCAATAATGATTACCCCACCCCCCTCTATAATGACCTATCACCCCCATAAAAATACATCTCCCCCAATAATGATTACCCCACCCCCCTCTATAATGACCTATCACCCCCATAAAAATACATCTGCCCCCAAATAATGATTACCCCACCCCCCTCTATAATGACCTATCACCCCCATAAAAATACATCTGCAACCAATAATGATGATTACTCCACCCCCCTCTATAATGACCTATCACCCCCATAAAAATACATCTGCCCCCCAATAATGATGATTACCCCACCCCCCTCTATAATGACCTATCACCCTCATAAAAATACATCTGCAACCAATAATGATGATTACTCCACCCCCCTCTATAATGACCTATTACCCCCATAATAATACATCTGCCCCCTAATAATGATGATTACCCCACCCCCCTCTATAATGACCTATCACCCCCATAAAAATATATCTGCCCCTCAATGATTACCCCACCCCCCTCTATAATGACCTATCACCCCCATAAAAATACATCTGCCCCCAATAATGATGATTACCCCACCCCCCTCTATAATGACCTATCACCGCCATAAAAATATATCTGCCCCTCAATGATTACCCCACCCCCCTCTATAATGACCTATCACCCCCATAAAAATACATCTGCCCCCAATAATGATTACCCCGCATAATAACTTATCACCCACCATAAAAATACATATGCCCCCAATAATGATGATCCCCCCCCCTCTATAATGACCTATTACCCTCATAAAAATACATCTGCCCCCAATAATGATGATTACCCCGCCCCCCCTCTATAATGACCTATTACCCCCATAATAATACATCTGCCCCCAATAATGATTACCCCCCCAAAATAATCTGCCCCTCATACCTATTAAAATGCCCCCCCAAATGATAGTTTGTCTGCCCTTCTCCCCCTCTATAATAATTTATCACCCCCGGGCATGACATCAGCCACGTTCAGGCAGTTCATGGGGTCGGGTCGTTCAGGGCTGGAAACTTCGGAATAATCGGAGCGGCGGGAGATCTCCGTAGAAATCCTCCGCTTCAAACAACTGCACGCGTTTCGGCACAAAGCCCAACCAATCAGGGACGGACCGGTCTACCAATCAGCGAAGGCAGAGGGAGTTAAATCCCCCTCCCTGGAGAGGGGGGCGTGCCCGGGATTGATTGACACGTGTCTGACAGCTACGGATTGTATAGATTCTATCTGCCTGGAGACGGTGTCTCGGTTCCTAAGACCATTGGAAGTATGTGTTTTCCGATGGTCTTAGGCGACCCCTGTGAAAGGGTCGTTCGACCCCCAGGTTGAAAACTGTTGCTCTAGGGGAAGTTGGAAATTGGTGTAAAATTCAGCACTACTACAGTGATGGCCACAATCTGCCTGACTGCAAACTGACTACAGGGGGTCATTCGCTCAGCGCTGCCACCATTCACACTTGTGTTCTCTCTCTTTTTTTTTTTTTTTTCAAAGAATGCAAGGGGTTCTCTGATTGGATGAGGTGGAGAGATGACATCCCGAGCTCCACCTCATCCAATCAGAGAATGCCTTGCACTCATTGAAAAAAAATACAAAGCGTTCTGTGGATGGCAGAAGTGCCAAGTGAGAACTACCCCCCCCCCCAAGCCACTCAGCACAAGACTCATAAGGCTGTGACAGGTAGTAGCACCGACTACTACAGCACTTGTCAGCTGCCACAGTGCCCCCCTTAGGTATGGTCTATGTATGCTTACAGTGTACCCAGCTGGACCAATGCAAGCATGCAGTAATGGTCACACCTGGAGTTCAGATTTAATATTCGTGCACAGAGGGCCATACAGCATAAAAACTCGGCCATATTTCTGTACCCGGGAATGTCAGGTTCAAGTAGAGTGAAACTATATCGGGGAGGGGCACAGAAGATTTTTTTTTTTAACTAATAAAGATTATAGCTGACATCTTGTGGGGTCAGATCTTAATGTCATTCTAAAGGTTAACTTTTTAAAAAAATTTTAAATATCAAACATTTTATACTTACCCGCTGTGTGCAGTTTGTTTGCACAGAGTAGCCCAAATCCTCTTCTTTTTAGGTCCCCCCACCAGCAGTCCTGGCTCCCCCCCTCCCTGCCCAGTGACCCTTAAGCCTCTTGCTATGGAGGCACTCAAGCAGGCTTGCTCCCGAGCCGTGCTCCTGTGCATGGACATTGTCTATTCACACACAAAGCGCAGCTCCCGCATGGTCGCAGGGCACATACAGGGTGGCCCCGTTCACTTGAAGGGGTTGCAGTCGGGAGGTGCTACACCCAACGAAAGCAACAGGGGGGGTATGATCTCTGCTTTGCTTCGTGGTCACAGCCCCGATTGCTGCTTGTGCAGGGTAAAAATGCAGCAACTGCAGGGTTTTACTGCCCCTCAACCGCTGGTACGAATGAGCCCTCAAAACCCATAGCATCTCTTTATAGGCAAAAAAGGGAAAGGTATTTTTAGTAATGAATTTGCTTGCATAGCAACTTTGTTTGTTTTCTATCAATAGCACATGATAGTGAGGCATAGAATGGAATCATAGTCCGGCCCTGACCTGCCAGTTGGTTGCTATGGTTACAATTTGCATAAAACCCCAGGAATATAAACTGCCATTGACTGATCAGTCAGCAAAGGGATAAAACACTATAGAAAGCTACACAAAGTTAAAGCTGAACTGCAGGTATTGGTGCTGCCTGGACCAATGTAAGTATACATGTTCCATCCCTGTGGGACCTGCTGTGAACGTGGATGATCACTGTAGTAGTTGGTGCTGCTACAGTAATTGTTCTGGTCCTGCAGGTCTTGTGCCAAGCGGCTGCCCTTCTGCATAGTGACTACAAGGGGTCCCTTTCTTGGAAAAACTGCCATTTACAGAACACATTGGAGAAAGTAAAGGAAGGAAGCACCAGAATAATATTTTGCTGCAGATAAAAAGTTTATGAAGATTGTGACGTCACCACGCCATCCATTCAGAGAACAGCTGGTACTCATTATTATTATACAGTATTTATATAGCGCCAACGGTTTGCTCAGCGCTGTACATTATAATGGGAGACAATACAGCAACAATACAATACATGAGGAGTTCGAGGGCCCTGCTCCTTGGAGCTTACAATCTAGGAGGGAGGGCAGAGTGGTACAGGAGGAAATAGCTGTGGGGGATGGAGTGGTGGGAAGAGCGGAGCAGATCAGCAATTAGGTGAGGGCGGGGTAGACTTCTCTGAAGAGATGGGTTTTCAGGGTGCGCCTAAAGGTGAGGAGGGAAGGTGACAGTCTGATTGGGGTAGTGAGTTCCAGAAGATGGGGGAAGCCCTGGAGAAGTCCTGGAGATGAGCATGGGAGGAGGAGACCAGGGAACTGGAGAGTAGGAGGTCTTGTGAGGAGCGGAGAGTACGTTTTTGGTGGTAGATGGATATCAGGTCGGTGATATAGTTTGGGGCAGTGTTATGAACAGCTTTGTACGTCAGTGTTAATATTCTCATTGAAAACAATACTGTGGAGCTGATTTACTAAAATTGGAGAGTGCAAAATCTGGGGCAGCTCTGCATAGAAACCAATCAGCTTCCAGGTTTTTTGTCAAAGTTTAGTTGAACAAGCTGAAGTTAGAAGCTGATTGGCTCCCATGCACAGCTGCACCGGATTTTGCACTCTCCAATTTTAGTAAATCAGCCCCGCAGTATTGTTTTCAATGAGTACCAGTTGTTCTCTGAATGGATGGCGTGGTGACGTCACAATCTTCATAAACTTTTTATCTGCAGTAAAATATTATTGTGGTGCTCCCTTCCTTCCCTACTTCTAGATACCAATTATCTCGGACTTTCATGCACTTATTGACGCCCTACTAAACCAGACTGGTCGAAAGGGCCTCCTGTAATACCCTTGGTGGAATTCTTATATGCAATTAACCGCTTGCCGCCCTGCCACTGTGTATATACGTGTGCAGGGCGGCAGTGGAGCGCAAAACCACGTTTAAAAACGGGTTCCGCGCTCCCGACACTTTCGCCGGCAGGGGGCGCGCGCGCGCGCTCCCGCCGACCCGCGGGTGACACTATTTGATCCAGGAGGGATCAATCATTAGATTTCAGCCAGTGATTTCTGGCTGAAATCACATGATCGGTCCCTGTCCTATCCTGTCCTGTGTTGACATACACAGGGCAGGATATGATGTCATTCTTCTCTGCCTGGACACATTCCGTTCCAGACAGAGAAGAAGACATCCAAACAGTGAGTACACAAGCACTACACTACAGTTAGAACACTCTAGGACACATTTAACCCCCTGATCGCCCCCCCCCCCTCCAGTTAACCCTTCACTGCCCTGTCACCAGTGTTACTGATCAGTGAAGCGATTTTTACTGATCAGTGTCGCTGGCGACTTTCGATAGAGTTAGCGCCCCTCCCAGATAGCGCCAGATTGCCCGCCAGTACACCAGTAATCCCGTTTAACCCCTTGATCGCCCCCCCCCTCCAGTTAACCCCTGCACTGCCCTGTCACCCAGTGTCACTGATCAGTGAACCAATTTTTACTGATCACTGTATCAGTGTCGCTGGCGACTTCCGATAGAGTTAGCGCCCCTCCCAGATAGCGCCAGTTTGCCCGCCAGTACACCAGTAATCCCGTTTAACCCCTTGATCGCCCCCCCCAGTTAACCCCTGCACTGCCCTGTCACCAGTGTCACTGATCAGTGAACCAATTTTTACTGATCACTGTATCAGTGTCGCTGGCGACTTCCGATAGTGTTAGCGCCCCTCCCAGATAGGGCCAGTTTGCCCGCCAGTACACCAGTAATCCCGTTTAACCCCTTGATCACCCCCCCCCCCCCAGTTAACCCCTTCACTGCCCTGTCACCAGTGTCACTGATCAGTGAACCAATTTTTACTGATCACTGTATCAGTGTCGCTGGCGACTTCCGATAGTGTTAGCGCCCCTCCCAGATAGCGCCAGATTGCCCGCTAGTACACCAGTAATCCCATTTAACCCCTTAATCTCCCCCCCCCCAGTTAACCCATTCACTGCCCTGTCACCAGTGTCACTGATCAGTGAACCAATTTTTACTGATCACTGTATCAGTGTCGCTGGCGACTTCCGATAGTGTTAGCGCCCCTCCCAGATAGCGCCAGTTTGCCCGCTAGTGCACCAGAAATCCCATTTAACCCCTTGATCGCCCCCCCCCAGTTAACCCCTTCACTGCCCTGTCACCAGTGTCATTGATTACAGTGAACAGATTTTTACTGATCACTGTATTAGTGTCACTGGTGACTTCCGATAGTGTTAGCGCCCCTCCTAGATAGCGCCAGTTTGCCCGCTAATGCACAGGATTTTTTTTACCAAAAACATGGAGCAGAATACATTTTGGCTTAAATTTATGACTAACTTTGAGTTTACGATATATTTTTTATAGCTGAAAGTAGAAAATATTGGTTTTTTTCAAAATTTTTGTGGTTTTTTTGTTTATAGCGCAAAAAATAAAAAGCGCACAGGTGATCAAATACCACCAAAAGAAAGCTCTATTTGTGTGAAAAAAAGGACGTAAATTTTGTTTGGGTATAGCATTGCATGACCGCGCAATTATCATTTGAATTAGTGCAGCGCCAAACAGCAAAAAAAGGCCTGGTCATTAAGGGGGGTAAATCCTCTGGGGCTCAAGTGGTTAACATGTGTTGCCAGCCGTACTTACTTGGATGCAGTTTGCTTCAACCATAGAGAAAAGCCCGTCCTCACCTGAGGGGAGCGTATACAGTCTGGCCGGAACGCAATCCTGTAGCTGGTGCAGTACAAGGTGCCATAGACTTCACGGTGGCCATCTTTGAAATGCATGCGTTTTCTGACTCTCAGCGATTCTTCATGGACATGTTCTCCTAAGGAGAGCAAAGACCTCTTTATAAGATAATCCTAGTTTTAATAAAGGGTGGATAGAAATCTAGTCGAACCTATATACAGTGTGTGTGTATATGTATGTGTGGAAACTGCATTTATTTTTCGACATACTCCCCTGCTACGTTTATACACTTAAAGTGGAGTTCCAGCTGAAAAAAAAAAAAGTTGGTAGCTACAAAAACTGTAGCTGCTGACTTTTAAAATACAGCCACTTACCTGTCCCTCGGTCCAGCGGTGTCCTCACCATGGCTGGTTTCACCGGCCGTCTTCTCTCCCTGGCGCCGGCATCTTCAGTGTGGGCACCCGGCTGTGACAGCTTGCGGCTTCACAGCCGGGTGCCCACTGCGCATGCGCAAGAAGCGCTGAGCTTTGTGAATGGCCGCGTAGTCTTCTATGGCCGCGTAGTCTTCTGGGACCTGTCGCGTGTCCCAGAAGACTACGGGGAGGACAACTTCCGCTTCTGATCACCGTAGGCAATTGAAGCAGAAGTGGGAGCGGGTACCTGTCAAATTTTGGTGCCCGCCCCCCCACAGGTGCCAATCCTTAATGGGGAGCAGGGGACAAAGACTTAAAGCGGAACTTCCCCTTTTGGGTGGAGCTTTGCTTTAACCCAGCGATGAACTAATGCCTGGAAAGCTTCAGCATAGAAAGATTTGTCAGTACGCCTGAACCATCCTGGGACAGCCAGATTCACTTCCTCATCATTGTGTTCACCGTTCACACAAAAAGTTTCGTCTCTTGTGCGATTTCACAACAGGTTATGCGTCGATGATCCAGGATCAAGCGTTCCACCCGCTGAATGTTCACAGGAATGACTGCTGTGGGTTGGGAACCACCATGGCCGGGACTGTCACTGATGGACGGAAAGCCATCTTTGAAATGTTTACACCATTCAAATGTTTTACTGCGGTTGAGCTTCTCATCACCGTATTGTGCTTGAAGTCTTAGATAGTCGTAGATATCCGCGGGCTTTCCGCCTTCGTTCACAAGAAACTTCATCGTCACACGCTGTCCCATGGACGCACTAACACTGTTGTCAGCGACCTTGGTTAACGGTCCCTGGACTGGTCCATGATGTGTACCACCTCTCAGTAATAGGACACATTTGCCACTTACTACTGCGTGTAGTACCACCACGCTGGCATCCCTTTTTATACCTGGAAAATGAAAAGTCCCGGGTTGATTTGAACACCCCACTTGTGTGTATGTATTTGTATACACACTGTATTGCTAAAAGTATTGCCCCCCCCCTCTAAATCACTGGATTCAGGTGTTCCAATCCCCTCCATGGCCACAGGTGTATACAATCAAGCCCCTAGGCATGCAGACTGCTTCTACAAACATTGGTGAAAGAATGGGTCGCTCTCAGGAGCTCAGTGACTCCAAGCGTGGTCCCGTGATAGGTGGCCACCTGTGCAATAAGTCCATCCGTGACATCTCCTGGCTACTAATTATTCCACGCTCAACTGACAGTGGGATTATAACAAAGTGGAGGCAACTGGGAACAACAGCAACTCGTAACATGACACAGCGGGGTCAGCGCATGCTGAAGGGCCCAGAAGTCGCCAACTGTCTGCAGAGTCAATAGCTAAAGACCTCCAAACTTGGTGTGTCCTTCAGATGAGCCCAACAACAGTGTGTAGAGAGCTTCATGGAATGGGTTTCCGTGGCCGAGCAGCTACATCCAAGCCTTACATCACCAAGTGCAATGCAAAGCGTAGGATGCCGTGGTGTAAAGCACGCCGCTACTGGAATCTAGAGCAGTGGAGGCGTGTTCTCTGGATTGAAGCGATCTGATGGACATGTCTGCGTTTGGTGGTGGCCAGGAGAACGGTACTTTCCTGACTGCATTGTGCCAAGTGTGAAGTTTGGTGGAGGGGGGATTATGGTGTGGAGAGACTGCGAGCCAGGCCTCCTCCCCCGACATCAGTGCCTGACCTCACAAATGCACTTCTGGAAGAATGGTCCAACCTTCCCATAGACACCCTCCTAAACATTGTGGACGGCCTTCCCAGAAGAGTTGAAGCTGTTATAGCTGCAATATTGAACCCTACGGACTAGGACTGGGAGGACATTAAAGTTCATGTGCATGGAAAGGCAGGCGGCCCAATACTTTTGGAAATAAAATGTATATATGACAGATTGCCTGGCACCCCGACTGGGTATCTCTGCCAAACTACAGCTTCCTCCACTCTGGAACCAGAATGTAGCAAATGTACCCCAAACATCTGACAGAACCAATGTTGGAGTAAAACAAGAACTGATTATTAACAAGCAGCACAGCATTTATACACAAAAACCCTCCCCCTAGACAGGTATGGAACACATTACAAGTCCCAGGAGAAAAGTACATTACACAAACAATCAAACACAAGAAAATAATAGACTCCTTCCCGGCACCTAGCAGTCTGGTCTCTGGAGGTGATTAAACAAAGTGAGAGCTTAGCACCTAAACCTAATTACAGCAAACAATAGTTGATGCCAGGAAACCTGTTATAGAAAATACATTTTTTTAACCCCACATATGCCAGAATTCAGGCGCTGCACATCCATCCATTATGCACTAGATGCCACGGGGTCCCAAAAAACAGTCCCTCTAGCCCTAATTGCATGGAAAAGGTAGCTGGTATAATTTACGGCCAGCCGGGTACCCAGGGAAGTGATATAACGTTCTTGGGGAAAAGTTACTTTTTAACCCCAATAGGTGGGTCTCTGTAGTCCTCCGCCCACAGTCATTGGGAAGGAGGCTGGCCTCCAAGAGCCCAAGTCATGGTGGTTTCTGTGAATATATATATATATACACACTATAAAGGAAGGTACTCGCTTATGATGGTGCCCTAAGGACAATGGGGTGGATTTACTAAAACTGGTGCACTCAGAATCTGGTGCATGGTAGCCAATCAGCTTCCAGAATTCCTTGGAAACTCCCAGATCACCAGAACTAGTGCCCTCTTTGGAAGAAACAGTTCTCCTCCCTGTCAGCCCCTGCACACAGCCATGCACAGAAGTGTGCTTACAGTGAAGCACTAACACACAGCCCCCAGTAAAAGAGCACACCGTTAACCCTTTGGTTGCCCCTCATGTTAACCCCCTCCTGCCCAGTGCCATTAGTACAGTGTCAGCGCTTTTTATTAGCTCTGATCACTGTATTGGTGTCACCGGGGATGTCAGTGTCAGAAAGCCCGCCGCAGTCCTGCTATAAGTCGCTGATGGCCCCCATTACTAGTAAAATTTAAACATTCCAGTATATATACCGCCATTTGCAAACGTTATAACTTTCACGTAAACCAGTTAATTTACACGTATTGGGGTTTTTTTTTAGTGAAGACATGGAGCAGAATACATTTTGACTGTAATTTATGGCGAAATTTAATTTTTTAAAAGTTTTCTACTAGACATGTTTAATAGCAAAAAATAAAAAATATTGTTTTTTTTTTCTCAAAATTGTCGGTCTTTTTTTTTTTAACAGCACAAAAAAGTAAAAAAAACGCACAGTTGATCAAATACCACCGAAAGAAAGCTCTGTTCATGGGGAAAAAATGATGTAAATTTCAATTGGGTGCAGCGTTGCATGGCCGGGCAAGTTAAAAATAACACAGAGCCGTAAGACAAAAAATGGTCTGGTCAGGAAGGGGGGTAAAGTGGTTAAAGTGTTACTAAACCCCGGACCCCGCATTCACTGTATCCGCTCTCCCTGGACCCCGCATTCACTGTATCCGCTCTCCCTGGACCCCGCATTCACTGTATCCGCTCTCCCTGGACCCCGCATTCACTGTATCCGCTCTCCCTGGACCCCGCATTCACTGTATCCGCTCTCCCTGGACCCCGCATTCACTGTATCCGCTCTCCCTGGACCCCGCATTCACTGTATCCGCTCTCCCTGGACCCCGCATTCACTGTATCCGCTCTCCCCGGACCCCGCATTCACTGTATCCGCTCTCCCCGGACCCCGCATTCACTGTATCCGCTCTCCCCGGACCCCGCATTCACTGTATCCGCTCTCCCCGGACCCCGCATTCACTGTATCCGCTCTCCCTGGACCCCGCATTCACTGTATCCGCTCTCCCTGGACCCCGCATTCACTGTATCCGCTCTCCCTGGACCCCGCATTCACTGTATCCGCTCTCCCTGGACCCCGCATTCACTGTATCCGCTCTCCCTGGACCCCGCATTCACTGTATCCGCTCTCCCTGGACCCCGCATTCACTGTTTCCGCTCTCCCTGGACCCCGCATTCACTGTATCCGCTCTCCCTGGACCCCGCATTCACTGTATCCGCTCTCCCTGGACCCCGCATTCACTGTATCCGCTCTCCCTGGACCCCGCATTCACTGTATCCGCTCTCCCTGGACCCCGCATTCACTGTATCCGCTCTCCCTGGACCCCGCATTCACTGTATCCGCTCTCCCTGGACCCCGCATTCACTGTATCCGCTCTCCCTGGACCCCGCATTCACTGTATCCGCTCTCCCTGGACCCCGCATTCACTGTATCCGCTCTCCCTGGACCCCGCATTCACTGTATCCGCTCTCCCTGGACCCCGCATTCACTGTATCCGCTCTCCCTGGACCCCGCATTCACTGTATCCGCTCTCCCTGGACCCCGCATTCACTGTATCCGCTCTCCCTGGACCCCGCATTCACTGTATCCGCTCTCCCTGGACCCCGCATTCACTGTATCCGCTCTCCCTGGACCCCGCATTCACTGTATCCGCTCTCCCTGGACCCCGCATTCACTGTATCCGCTCTCCCCGGACCCCGCATTCACTGTATCCGCTCTCCCCGGACCCCGCATTCACTGTATCCGCTCTCCCCGGACCCCGCATTCACTGTATCCGCTCTCCCCGGACCCCGCATTCATTGTATCTGCTCTCCCCGGACCCCGCATTCACTGTATCCGCTCTCCCTGGACCCCGCTTTCACTGTATCTGCTCTCCCTGGACCCCGCATTCACTATATCTGCTCTCCCCGGACCCTGCATTCATTATATCCGCTCTCCCCGGACCCTGCATTCATTATATCCGCTCTCCCCTGACCCTGCATTCACTATATCCGCTCTCCCCGGACCCCGCATTCACTGTATCCGCTCTCCCCGGACCCCGCATTCATTGTATCCGCTCTCCCCGGACCCCGCATTCACTATATCCGCTCTCCCCGGACCCTGCATTCACTATATCCGCTCACCCCTGACCCTGCATTCACTATATCCGGTCTCCCCGGACCCTGCATTCACTATATCCGGTCTCCCCGGACCCTGCATTCACTATATCCGCTCTCCCCGGACCCTGCATTCACTATATCCGCTCTCCCCGGACCCTGCATTCACTATATCCGCTCACTCCTGACCCTGCATTCACTATATCTGGTCTTCACGGACCCCGCTTTCACTGTATCTGCTCTCCCTGGACCCCGCATTCACTATATCCGCTCTCCCTGGACCCCGCATTCACTATATCCGCTCTCCCTGGACCCTGCATTCATTATATCCGCTCTCCCCGGACCCTGCATTCATTATATCCGGTCTCCCCGGAGCAACATGGAAATGCAATTATTTTAGTAAATATAAACTGCTAAATACCTTTTCTCATCAGCAGTATATAGCAGGTTTGTGACTTCTATCAGTGTCCAGCAGAGCACTGGTTAAAGCTTGTAGGAGGAGTTTTCATTCTCTTCTCACTGCTCTATGGGAGTGCATAACCTCTGACCCTCTGTCTGGACAGTGCTGATTGGCCCTGTGCTGATCACATGCATCCTCCGAAGAAAAAGAAAAAACTCTCTAGCAGTAACACAAAATTGTTGTGTGCAGAGTGTCCCCCAAGGCTGTTAAGTATCAGGAGATGAAATGGGGAACGTGGAAAAAGGGGAGGATCAGAGAAAACAGGATCAAACATCCTTTTTACACAATGCACAGGATTACCCCTTAAGTTCCTCAGTGAGTATAACAAGCATGCTTTACTGCATATACAGACTGATTTTATTGATGAGGGTTTAGTAACCCTTTAAGGACTGGATCACCCCATAATCACACAGGAAGTGTTCCATATTCCTACGCGTTCCTGTGCTGTTCAATTTTGAAGCCCATTTATGGGCTGCAAATCGCAACAGAACACACAAAAAGTAGTGCTTTTGCTACTTTTGTAAAAAGCACATGGCACTGCAATACCATATGATCTGGTGCTGCAAAATATAGTGCGTTTTTGGGGTGCCGTGTCGACACCCACAGCAGATCTCACAGGCAGTGCGTTTTGAACACGGTGCGAGAAACGCACACAGAACATGCCTTTCCTGAACTGTGTTCTGGTGTGTACCGGTCCTAAGGAAGAAAGAGTTTTGTGCGTTGCAGTGCCATTCAGTTTTAACCACTTGCCGTCCGGACCATGTATATAAACGGCCGGACGGTGGCAGTCCAGGGGCGGGTTGCTGTTCATAAACGGCACCCGCCATTATGGACTGTGCGCGCTCCCTGGGAGCATGCAGCACCACGATCTGGTGCCCACTATGTCCTCCGGACACAGTGGAACACCGATCATCGTACGGGACCTCTGTGCGAGGTCCTGATCATGTGATCACTGATTGGCCAATCAATGATTACATGCAGAGTAGTAAGCAAGATGTCACTTCTGACATCATTGCTTACTTCGTGTGAAATCTCTGAATGATCACTGAGGTCACATGGTACAAGGCTATTCACAACAGCCTTGTACCATGTGACAAGCTGTGACCAATTACAGCTCTCACAGTAGTTCTCAATGGCTGCAAGAATGCAGCCAGAGAGAATGAGAAATGATTGCTTTTACAGCCTTTATGGGTGTAAAAGCAATCTGTAAAAAAAAAAAAATCTTCATCAACCCCCACAAGTAGTACAGTGTCACTATGGTGACACTGTACTGCTAGGGTGACGGTATGTTAAAAAAAACCCCACAAATAATATAAAAAAAAATAGAAATGTAAAACAATTTTTAAAAGTTATAATTTTTGGTTATAAACTAATTTTGGGTTAGTTTTTTTTCCTAAAAAGATAACGGAATACATTTTGGCCAAGATTTATGATGAAATATTATTTATTTGCAAAATTTTATAAGAAAAACACTTTTTTTCTAAATTTTTGGACATTTTCATTTACATAGCAAAAAAAATAAAAATCCCAGCGGTGAATAAATACCACCAAAATAAAGCTTTATCTGTCTCAAAAGAATGGTAAAAAATTCATATGGGTACAGTGTTGCATGACCGTGCAATTGTCATTCAACGTGTGATAGTGCTGAAAGCTGAAAATTGGCCTGGGCAGGAAGGGGGTAAAAGTGTCCGGACTGGAAGTGGTTAAGGAGAAGCCAGTGGTCTCCTCCACCCTGCTGATACCCAAACTAAGGTGAACCCTCCATTCTGAGATAACGGCGATCTTCTTGGGAAGGGAGAGAAGAAAGTAGAGCAGCAAAGTAACCAACTCTGCTCATAATCACTGTGATTGGCTCATTCTGTAAGCCCCGGACTGGAAGTAGTTAATATTAACTCCAATGCACCGTGGTAATGAACATGTACTGCGGTGTACTGCAGCGCACAGTAAACACGCTACCGTGTGTTATGGTGTGCCGCATTACAAAAAATAGTACATGGATTTTTTTTATTTTTGTGCGATTTGGTGCAGTAGGTTTCTCATTCAAATTAATTAGCTGGCAGAGGGAAAGGCACATGCGTTCCTGCAATGAACAGACCTGAATGTGCGTTGCTGTGAAGCTCTCCATTTATTTTGCATCCAGCAGTGACCCAGGAGGAACCAGCACACAGAAGGGGACACTCCCAGAGCTGTGGAATGCTGAAGACACTCATTGGAGGCTGCAGAGATGATGGGAGTTAAAGAATGCAGCTGGCAGAGGGGAGAGTATAAATTGTCTTCTGTTGTCGGGAATTATTAGATTTTACCCTTTAACCACTTCATGTCCAGACACTTTCACCTTTTCTGTCCAGGCCAATTTTCAGCGCTATCACACTTTGAATGACAATTGCGCAGTCATGCAGCACTGTACCCATATTAATTTTTTAGCATTTTTTTGAGACAGATAAAGCTTTATTTTGGTGTTTTTCTTATAAAATTTTGCAAATAAATAGTATTTCATCATAAATCTTGGCCAAAATTTATTCCGTTATCTTTATAGTAATGAAAAATAAGCCAAATTAGTTTATAACCAAAAATTATAATTTTTAAACTTTTTTTTTTTACATTTTTATATTATTATTTGTTGTGTTTTTTCTTTTTTTTTTACATACTGTCACCCTAGCAGTACAATGTCACCATGGTGACACTGTACTACTTGTGGGGGGTGATGAAGATTGTTTTTTTTTACATTGATTGTTTTTATACCCATAAAGGCTGTAAAAGCAATAATCTCTCCTTTTCTCTGGCTGCATTCTTGCAGCCATTGAGGAATACTGTGTGAGCTGTGATTGGTCACAGTTTGTCACATGGTACAAGGCTGTTGTGAATAGCCCTGTACCATGTGATCTCTGATCATTCACAGATTTCACAAGTAGTAAGCAATGATGTCAGAAGTGACATCTTGCTAATTACTCTGCATGTGATCACTGATTGACCAATCAGTGATCACATGATCGGGAGCTCGCACAGAGGTCCTGTCCGCAGTGCTGCGCGCTCCCAGGGAGCACGCACAAGCAGGGTGCGGGGAGGCCGTTTATAGACGGCCACCCGACCCTGCACTGCCACCTTCCGGCTGTTTATGTACAACTGCCGGATGGGAGGTGGTTAAAGACACGCCGGGGTCTCTTTAAGCAATTATTCAGATTACAACATCAGTTCTGATTGGCTGCTATGGGCACTGAGCCTTCTGATTGCATCCTCACCCACTTTCCTGCAATGCTCTTTATTGCCATATATACACAATCCCCGACCTGTTTATACAAAGTTCAAACCACATCATCGTTTCGGTTCTTCAAATGCGTTCAGATGGTGGTTTGTGTAAAGTAATAAACGACGCCTTCGCTGAGTTTCCTGTTGCGGTAGCTGGCAGATTTTTCATGACTCGCCGCAAAAACGTCCTTATCGCAATATTCAGTGTTCAAAGGAATTCTGTATTACGCTTTCCCGGGGGGATCTTAAAACAGAAGATTTGTGGGTAGACTCGCTATATCTTGTCTGCAAAAACGGGCTTCTGATCTTCCTCCTCGCAATCTTCATTACGCCGTAAATTCAACTGTGCATGCTCAGCTCGGTGTATAGGTCCAGCATGTGCCAGGATGAATGAACGCCATTGCACATGTGCAATAGACTGCTGAAGAGTTCCTCCCCACCCAGAAGAAGAAGATAACGAGATAGCGGGATAACGTTTCGCCCCTCCTCGGTGTCGGCGGGGTCACGTTTCGCCCCTCCTCGGTGTCGGCGGGATCACGTTTCGCCCCTCCTCGGTGTCGGCGGGATCACGTTTCGCCCCTCCTCGGTGTCGGCGGGATCACGTTTCGCCCCTCCTCGGTGTCGGCGGGATCACGTTTCGCCCCTCCTCGGTGTCGGCGGGATCACGTTTCGCCCCTCCTCGGTGTCGGCGGGATCACGTTTCGCCCCTCCTCGGTGTCGGCGGGATCACGTTTCGCCCCTCCTCGGTGTCGGCGGGATCACGTTTCGCCCCTCCTCGGTGTCGGCGGGATCACGTTTCGCCCCTCCTCGGTGTCGGCGGGATCACGTTTCGCCCCTCCTCGGTGTCGGCGGGATCACGTTTCGCCCCTCCTCGGTGTCGGCGGGATCACGTTTCGCCCCTCCTCGGTGTCGGCGGGATCACGTTTCGCCCCTCCTCGGTGTCGGCGGGATCACGTTTCGCCCCTCCTCGGTGTCGGCGGGATAAAATAAAGCCCCTCCTCGGTGTCGGCGGGATAAAATAAAGCCCCTCCTCGGTGTCGGCGGGATAAAATAAAGCCCCTCCTCGGTGTCGGCGGGATAAAATAAAGCCCCTCCTCGGTGTTGGCGGGATCACGTTTCGCCCCTCCTCGGTGTCGGCGGGATAAAATAAAGCCCTCCTTGGTGTCAGTCGGATAAAACAAGTCACATCATCAATGTCAATTCGAAAACAATAAGTTTCATTGTTGGTATCAATGGTAAAAAATAAACCCCATTGGTGGTTTTAATACAGGTAATAAAAGTTGCATCATAGGTGGCAGTGGAGTAAAATAGGCCCCATCGTTGGTGTCACTGTGTTAGTGTTAGCAGGAGTAAAATAAACTTTTTTATTGGTGTTGGTGTAAGTAATAGAAACCCCATAGTTGGTGTAAGTGGGGTAAAATAAGTCCCATCATGGGTGTCATTGGGATAATATAAGCTCTATCATTGGTTTCAGTTGGTAAAATAGGGCCAATCTTGGGTGTCATTGGGATAACATAAGCCCCACTGTTGGAGACAGAGAGATAATATAAGTTCCATCACTGTTGCCATTGGGATTTTATAAGCACCGTTACTGGTGTCAGTGGGATAAAACAAGCTCCATCATGCTAGTGGGATAAAATATTATAGGCTCCATTATTGGTGTCATTGGAATAATATAAGCCCCTTTATTGGTGACCAAAAGATAATATAAGCCCACATCATTGGTGCTATTGGGGGTCATATAAACATCATTATTAGTGAATGCAGGGTCCGGGGAGACCGGATATAGTGAATGCGGGGTCCGGGGAGACCGGATATAGTGAATGCGGGGTCCGGGGAGAGCGGATGTAGTGAATGCGGGGTCCGGGGAGAGCGGATGTAGTGAATGCGGGGTCCGGGGAGAGCGGATGTAGTGAATGCGGGGTCCGGGGAGAGCGGATGTAGTGAATGCGGGGTCCGAGGAGAGCGGATATAGTGAATGCGGGTCCGGGGAGACCGGATATAGGGAATGCGGGGTCCGGGGAGAGTGGATATAGTGAATGCGGGGTCCGGGGAGAGCGGATATAGTGAATGCGGGGTCCGGGGAGAGCGGATATAGTGAATGCGGGGTCCGGGGAGAGCGGATATAGTGAATGCGGGGTCCGGGGAGAGCGGATATAGTGAATGCGGGGTCCGGGGAGAGCGGATATAGTGAATGCGGGGTCCGGGGAGAGCGGATATAGTGAATGCGGGGTCCGGGGAGAGCGGATATAGGGAATGCGGGGTCCGGGGAGAGCGGATATAGGGAATGCGGGGTCCGGGGAGAGCGGATATAGGGAATGCGGGGTCCGGGGAGAGCGGATATAGTGAATGCAGGGTCCGAGGAGACCGGATATAGTGAATGCAGGGTCCGAGGAGACCGGATATAGTGAATGCGGGGTCCGAGGAGACCGGATATAGTGAATGCAGGGTCCGGGGAGACCAGATATAGTGAATGCAGGGTCCGGGGAGACCGGATATAGTGAATGCGGGGTCCGGGGAGAGAAGATATAGTGAATGCAGGGTCCGAGGAGACCGGATATAGTGAATGCAGGGTCCGAGGAGACCGGATATAGTGAATGCAGGGTCCGAGGAGACCGGATATAGTGAATGCAGGGTCCGAGGAGACCGGATATAGTGAATGCAGGGTCCGAGGAGACCGGATATAGTGAATGCAGGGTCCGGGGAGACCGGATATAGTGAATGCGGGGTCCGAGGAGACCGGATATAGTGAATGCGGGGTCCGAGGAGACCGGATATAGTGAATGCAGGGTCCGGGGAGACCGGATATAGTGAATGCAGGGTCCGAGGAGACCGGATATAGTGAATGCAGGGTCCGAGGAGACCGGATATAGTGAATGCAGGGTCCGGGGAGACCGGATATAGTGAATGCAGGGTCCGGGGAGACCGGATATAGTGAATGCGGGGTCCGGGGAGAGAAGATATAGTGAATGCAGGGTCCGAGGAGACCGGATATAGTGAATGCAGGGTCCTGGGTTTAGTAACACTTTAATAAGGGCTTGCTCACATCTCGTATGAGCGCACACTGTGTCAGTACTTTTTGCTGTACATTGTCAGAAGCGTTGCAAATTTGTGGATGACCTCCGAATAGAAAAAAACTCAACTGAGATATTTAAGAGAAATTTTGTATTGCAGAAGGATGTTGATATTCATTCCGAGTGCTGAGGACGGGTCGGGGTTAACAAACCGCTAGACTATTCTAACATTTACTGCACAGCTTCCTGTCTGTACTCACCCGGCAGGCACTTGAGGGTGATGCTCTGCGCCGTGCGGTCACTTATTTTTGGAGACTTTGAGCTTCTGACCTGCAAGATAAACACGGAATGGGTTACCACACACTGATAATGGGTATTAATAGTACCGTCTTTATATGTTGTACAGAGTGGCGGTTCTAAACATGAATGCCAGGCCAGGAAATAAGAGGAAATCTCCACAACGGGGACACAAACAAACACATATATAGTATGGGGGAGGGCAGCAGGAACCACTGACTTTAGGCGTTCTACTACAGGTGAAACTTGAAAAATTAGAATATCGTGCAAAAGTTCATTTATTTCAGTAATGCAACTTAAAAGGTGAAACTAATATATGAGATAGACTCATTACATGCAAAGCAAGATAGTTCAAGCCGTGATTTGTCATCATTGTGATGATTATGGCTTACAGCTCATGAAAACCCCAAATCCACAATCTCAGAAAATGAGAATATTCCATGCAATCAATAAAACAAGGATTGTACATAGAACAATATCGGACCTCTGAAAAGTATAAGCATGCATATGTACTCAGTACTTGGTTTGGGCCCCTTTTGCAGCAATTATTGCCTCAATGCTATCAGCCTGTGGCACTGCTGAGGTGTTATGGAAGACCAGGATGCTTCAATAGCGGCCTTCAGCTCTTCTGCATTGTTCGGTCTCATGTCTCCCATCTTTCTCTTGGCAATGCCCCATTGATTCTCTATGGGGTTCAGGTCAGGCGAGTTTGCTGGCCAATCAAGCACAGTAATCCCACGGTCATTGAACCAGGTTTTGGTGCTTTTGACAGTGTGGGCGGTGCCAAGTCCTGCTGGAAAATGAAGTCAGCATCCCCATAAAGCTCATCTGCGGAAGGAAGCATGAAGTGCCCCAAAATCTCCTGGTAGACGGCTGCGTTGACCCTGGACTTAATGAAGCACAGTGGACCAACACCAGCAGATGACATGGCTCCCCAAATCAACACAGACTGTGGAAACTTCACACTGGACTTCAAGCATCTTGCAGTGTGTGCCTCTCCATTCTTCCTCCATACTCGGGGTCCTTGGGCCTCTCCATTCTTCCTCCATACTCGGGGTCCTTGGGCCTCTCCATTCTTCCTCCATACTCGGGGTCCTTGGGCCTCTCCATTCTTCCTCCATACTCGGGGTCCTTGGGCCTCTCCATTCTTCCTCCATACTCGGGGTCCTTGGGCCTCTCCATTCTTCCTCCATACTCGGGGTCCTTGGGCCTCTTCATTCTTCCTCCATACTCGGGATCCTTGGGCCTCTCCATTCTTCCTCCATACTCTGGGTCTTTGGGCCTCTCCATTCTTCCTCCATACTTGGGGTCCTTGAGCCTCTCCATTCTTCCTCCATACTCGGGGTCCTTGGGCCTCTCCATTCTTCCCCCATACTCTGGGTCCTTGGGCCTCTCCATTCTTCCTCCATACTCCGGGTCCTAGGGCCTGTCCATTCTTCTCCGTACTCCAGGTCCTTGGGCCTCTCCATTCTTCCTCCATACTCTGGGTCCGTGGTTTCCAAATGAGATGCAAAAGTTGCTCTCATCAGAAAAGAGGACTTTGGACCACTGAGCAACAGAACACTGAGCACAGGGCGCGCGCTCTCAGCACATGTGTTTTTTTTTTACTTGAACGCAAATGTGCGGCCGCTCGGCGTCTAGGCCCAGACGCCGGTGTAAAGGGGTTAACATGACTTTACACAGCTAACGTTACCAGCGTTATCAAAACTTCCAGCGTGCATGAGGACTTATTGGTTGAACTGGATGGACTTGTGTCTTTTTTCCACCAGACTAACTATGTAACTATATGCAGCTTAACAATCATTAGATGTGGTGGCTGCATTAGTTTTTCTTTTTTAGCTTTTTTTTTTTTTTTCTCCTTTGTTTTCACCTGGTGATCTCGCCAGTAACACACCTCCTGTATTCGCGAGCCCCCACTCTGGATGAATGAGCACAGGGGCCCCTTTGGACAGCAGCTTTGTCAGTCTGGAGTGAGGGGACGGGAGTGTTAGATGGACTAGCAGATTTACCACTGATAAATTGAAGCCAAACTCCAGCTAATACTTTATAATCCGTTACAGCAGTTTTTTCCTTTTTTTTAAATGTATTTAATTATTTAAAGGTTTTATATGAATAAATGAAAGCACCCCTTTCAGTGTTAAGTGGTTTGTCTCATCCATGTAAATTGAAACATTCTGTTGGAGAGTTTGTGCTTATTGCAGGTTGTGGTTGATGCAATTTCCATGGTCAATTGTGGTTTTTTTTTTTTTTTTTGTTTTTTTTTTTCCACATGTTTTTGGTTGAAGTAGCTAGGCTTTATGACTTTGAAGTCCAATGCTTTCCTTAAAAGACCCCCTGAAAAAAAAAAAAAGAAACAAAAAGCAGGTACAATCTTTCACTCTACACATGTATTACAGAACACTGCCTTTTGCCCCGGAGTTCCCCTTTAATTCCACAAAGTGCTCAGGGTGGGAATGCAGTCAGATGCCGGAATTGATGGACTTAGGAGTAGCAACTGCTTAATTATTAATCAGACCGGAATCAGAACTTGACACCCCGAGGCACAGATACCATCAAGTGAATCACGAACAGACAACTCCTCCTATACACAGGGAACCCCCCACCCCCTGATCACACTGGCTTTTTGTTTTTTTTTACTTGCTGGACTGACAAGAATAACATTTAATGGTCCTTTTTACAAAAAAGTGACACCATTGACCAGTTTTCTTTAACCTCCCTAGCGGTCTGATTGTGTCCATATTTCTGTGCTCAAAGCGGTACATTTTTTTTCATGGAAATATGTATTTTTTTTATTGTAGGCCTGTAATTTTTAGGAATAACTCACAGAAATCTGTCCAAACAAGAGTCTAGTAAACATCCCGGGTATGATAAAACTTGAAACACGAAATCATAAATTATAATTTAATAAATAATCATAAAAAATAATATAATCATACATTTAATTCAATAATATAATCAAACCAAAAACACTGAAATTTGAAATAGAGCGCCAAGTTCGCACATCGCTGAGCAAAGTCGCAGAATCGTTTTCAGTGTCTGATGAGGAATTTCCCCCACGAATCATTATCACTCAATTCTGCAAGTGGTTCTGATTTACTATCGCTGTTCTCTAGCCGGTCTAAAACCACTTTTGACCTAAAGGGACGCTTTTTGGATGCCATGGACATTTTTCAGTTTCCAGGCAGAACAGTAAAAATGTAGGCAGGGCGCCGGATAAAGCACTCGGGACAAAATGCATGTAATTTAGTGAATGTCACTTTTTGGCATTTTCAAATTTCCCGCCGTTCCATCCCCCGTACGTCCTGACGTCGCAGGGAACGGAACCCAGAAGACAGATGCCGGCATCCGCCAGAGGACAATACAGGGGACACCGCAGGAGGGACACCGCGGGAGCGCAGGACAAGGTAAGAGAAGAACAGATCCCGGAGCAGCTCCGCATGGTAAGCCGGAGTGTAGCTCGGGGTTACCGCTTTTGGTACTGAAACTTTACCCCGAGCTACACTCGGGAATACCGCCAGGGAGGCTACGCCCCTGTCGCCCATTATCAGAGGGCTGAATGCATGTCCCAATACCAGAGCTGGCTGTAGCTTTAAACAAGCTTTTAGCAAACTTTAGCAGTCACTTAGCTTAGCAAGCTCTGGGAGCCAACTGAACTCTGCAGTTGGGGAGCTGTTTATGAAATAGAAAAATAATAGTCTGCCAATTTTTTTTATACGGCTATATTGCCCTTGAACACTCTTCCAGAAAGTTGCCAGACTTCTAAAACCCATTCACTAGAAGCATTGGCCAGGTCTGGTTACAATCGCCACCATCTGGATTTCTTGCTCTTCAATAGAGAATCCAGGGCTCCGTAATGTTGGAGGTACAGTGCCCTGAAAAAGTATTCATACCCCTTGAACTTTTCCACCTTTTGTCATGTTACAATCAAAAATGTAAATGTATTTTATTGAGATTTTATGTGATAGACCAACACAAAGTGGCACATAATTGTGAAGTGGAAGGAAAATGATAAATGGTTTTCAAAATTTTGTACAAATAAATATCTGAAAAGTGTGGCGTGCGCCTGTATTCAGCCCCCTTTACTCTGATACCCCTAACTAAAATCTAGTGGAACCAATTGCCTTCAGAAGTCACCTAATTAGTAAATAGAGTCCTCCTGTGTGTTATTTAATCTCAGTATAAATACAGCTGTTCTGTGAAGCCCTCAGAGATTTGTTAGAGAACATTACGGAACAAACGGCATCATGAAGGCCAAGAATCACACCAGACAGGTCAAGGATAAAGTTGTGGAGAAGTGTAAAGCAGGGTTAGGATATAAAAAAAAAAAATATCCCAAGCTTTGAACATCTCATGGTGCACTGCTCAATCCATCATCCGAAAATAGAGTATGGCACAACTGCAAACCTACCAAGACATGGCCGTCCACCTAAACTGACAGGCCGGACAAGGAGAGCATTTATCAGAGAAGCAGCCAAGAGGCCCATGGGAACTCTGGAGGAGCTGCAGAGATCCACAGCTCAGGTGGGAGAATCTGTACACAGGACAACTATTAGTCGTGCACTCCACAAATCTGGCCTTTATGGAAGAGTGACAAGAAGAAATCCATTGTTGAAAGAAAGCCATAAGAAGTCCCATTTGCATTTTGCGATAAGCCATGTGGGGGACACAACAAACATGGAAGAAGGTGTTCTGGTCAGATGAGACCAAAATTGAACTTTATGGCATAAAAGCAAAATGCTGTGTGTGGCAGAAAACTAACTCTGCACATCACCCTGAACACACCATCCCCACTGTGAAACATGGTGGTGGAAGCATCATGTTGTGGGGATGCTTTTCTTCAGCAGGGACAGGGAAGCTAGTCAGAATTGATGGGAAGATGGATAGAGCCAAATACAGGGCAATCTTAGAAGAAAACCTGTTAGAGTCTGCAAAAGACTTGAGTACGGGGCAGAGGTTCCCCTTCCAGCAGGACAACGACCCGCAACATCCAGCCAGAGCTACAATGGAATGGTTTAGATCAAAGCATATTCATGTGTTAGAATGGCCCAGTCACAGTCCAGACCTAAATCCAATGGAGAATCTGTGGCAAGACTTGATAATTGCTGTTCCCAGATGCTCTCCTTCCAATCTGACAGAGCTTGAGCGATTCTGCAAAGAAGAATGGGCAGAAATGTCCCTCTCTAGATGTGCAAAGAGACATCCCCAAAAAGACTTGCAGCTGGAATTGCAGCTAAACGGGGTCCTACAAAGTATTGATTTCGGGGGGCTGAATACAAATGCCGCCACACTTTTCACAGATTTATTTGTAAAACCATTTATCATTTTGTGTTGGTCTATCACATAAAATACATTTACGTTTTGATTGTAACGTGGAAAATTTCAAGGGGTGTGAATACTTTTTCAAAGCACCGTATTTATTGTAAAGTCACTGTTACGCTGACAACTCCAAGGCATCTATTTTATATCTATTTATTAAAAAAAAAGAAAATGCTGTGATTGTATTAGCATTCACAAATAATCTCTGTAATGCATTAAAGGTTTATTTCCTATGATCGCCACTTCCACCTAGTGGCCGTAATGTGGTATTTTCCTGAATGAAGTATTTCTGGCAGACTGCTACAACGATGATACCTTGGTATGGCTCTATTGCAAATAGGATGTCATTTTTAGTTTTTTTGTTTTTTTTTTACGATCATTAATGAAAATATATGAAGCTGTCTGTCAATCATGGATCTCTTACAGTATATTTTTTCATGTCTGTTGTATCCTCAGCCCATCCGCCTCAAAAACTCCTGAAGAAGCAGAATATTCTGGAGAAACGCGTTGAGTAATCCTCATGTGTTGGCAGAACCGCACGCTTAGAGCACTGGAAGGACACCATAGAACTTATGTGACTGATGCGGCTAATAGGTGAGAAATGGCAGTTGTTTAAGTACCGGGGCTGATTGTATTGTTGATTGAACAATGTTTTAACCTGAGACATTGACATTAACCTCCCTGGCGGTATGATTCTTTCCGATTTTTTGTGCTGAAAGCGGTACCATTTTTTTGCATGGAAATATGTAGTTTTTTTTATTGTAGGCTGTAATTTTTAGGAATAACTCACTGAAATCTGTCCGAACAAGAGTCTAGTAAACATCCCGGATATGATAAAATTTGAAGCACGAAATCATAAATTATAATTTATTAAATAATCATAAAAATAATAATAATAAATTTAATTCAATAATATAATCAAACCAAAAACACTGAAATTTGAAATACAGAGGCAAATTCGCACATCGCTGAGCAAAGTCGCAAAATCGTTTTCAGTGTCTGATGACGAATTTCCCCCACGAATCATTATCACTCAATTCTGCAAGTGGTTCTAATTTACTATCGCTGTTCTCTAGCCGGTCTAAAACCACTTTTGACCGAAAAGGACGCTTTTTGGACGCCATGGACTTTTCTAAGTTTCCAGGCAGAAAGAACAGTAAAAATGCAGGCAGGGCGCCGGACAAAGCAGTAGGAAAAAATATATGTGAAATGCATTGAAATAGCAATGACAGCAAAAATGACATTTTTTAAAAAATTCAAATTTCCCGCCGGTTCCGGCGCCCGTACGTCCCGACGTCACAGGGACCGGAACACAGAAGCCAGATGCTGGCATCGGCCGGAGGAGATGGCCGGGGACGCAGCAGGGGACACATCGCAGGAGCGAAGGACAAGGTAAGTGCTGCAGGGACCCCCAGAGCAGCTCCGCATGGTAAGCCCGAGTGTAGCTCGGGGTTACCGCTCTTGGTATAGAAATTTTACCCCGAGCTACACTCGGGAATACTGCTAAGGAGGTTAATAAATGATTTATATTTTTGTCAACTCTTCGTGTTGATGTGTGTACCTTTTAACCACCTTCCGCCCGCCCTATAGTACAAAGACGGGTGGTTCTCTCGTTCTGATAGGACGTCATATGACGTCCTCCCATTCTCACTGCGCATGCACGGCTCAGGTAGCACGCAGTGTGGCGATCGACGGTGCGCTGTGTCCCTCGGACACAGCGGATCACGGAAAGAGCCGAAGATGTCGGCTCGGTCATGTGATCAGCTGTGTCCAATCACAGCTGATCACATGTAAATACGGAAATGCCGGTTATGGGCATTTCTCTCCTCGAGCTGTCACGTTGACAGCTCGAGAGGAGAGCTGGTAATCGGCTTTCCGCGGAGGGGACATGTACACTGATCATCAGGGCACTGATGATCAGTGTGCCCTGATGATCAGTGTGGCCCCAGAAGTGCCACCTGTCAGTGCTCATCAGTGCCACGTGCCAGTGCCCATCAGTGCCACATCAATGCCACATATCAGTGCATACCAGTGCACATCAATGCCACATATCAGTGCCCATCTGAGCTCCCTTTCAATCTCGCCCATCAGTGCCAGTCAGTGCCTCCTATCAATGCCAATCAGTGCCACCTATCAGTGCTGCCAATCAGTGCCCGTCAGTGCCGCCTATCAGTGCCTGTCAGTGCCGCCTGTCAGTGCTTCCTATCAGTGCCATATATCAGTGCCATGTATCAGTGTCATGTATCAGTGCTGCCTTTCAGTGCCCATCAGTGATGCCTGTCAATGCCCATCAGTGCAACCTACCAGTGCCACCTATCAGTGCCCATTAGTGCCACCTATCAGTGTCCATCAGTGCAGCCTATCAGTACCCATCAGTGCATCCTCATTAGCACACATCAGTGAAGGAGAAAAATTACTTATTTACAAAATTGTATAACAAAAACTAAGAAAAAACTTTTTTTTTTCAAAATTTTCTGTGGTTTTTGGTTTAAGAAAAAATAAAAATCCCAGAGGTGATTAAATACCAGCAAAAGAAAGCTCTGTCTGTTTCAAAAAAATGATAAAAATTTCATATTGGTACAGTGTTGCATGACCGCGCAATTGTCATTCAAAGTGTGACAGTGCTGAAAGCTGGAAATTGGCCTGGACAAGGAAGGGGGTGAAAGTGCTCAGTAGGCAAGGGGTTAAAGTGTCACTAAACCCACAACAGTACAATCAGTCTGTAGATGCAGTAAAGCATGCTTGTTATACTCACTGTGGAACCTAAGGGGTTAATCCTCTGCATTGTGTAAAATGCTTCTTCATCCTGTTTTCTCTGATCCTCCTCTTCTTCCAGTGTCCCCCTCTAATCTCCTGATAAGATATATTGTGTGGAGCACTCTGCACATGCTCAGTGTGGTGTGTATGGCTTGAGAGGTTTTTCTTTTCTTGGGAGAGTGCATGAAATCAGCACAGGGCCAATCAACACTGCCCAGACAGAGGTCAGAGGTTCTGCATTCTCCTGGAGCAAAATGAAAACTCCTCCTACAAGCTTTAACCAGTGCTCTGCTGGACACTGATAGAAGTCACAAGACTGCTATATACTGCTGATGAGAAAAGGTATTTAGTGGATTATATTTACTAAAATAATTGCATTTCCATTTTGTGTGTACTGTGGGAGACCAGATATAGTGAATGCGGGGTCCAGGAAGACCAGATATAGTGAATGCAGGATCTGGGAAGACCAGATATAGTGAATGCAGGGTCCGGGGAGACCGGATATAGTGAACGTGGGGTCCGGATATAGTGAACGTGGGGTCCGGGGAGAGCGGATATAGTGAATGCAGGGTCCGGGGAAAGCGGATAAAGTGAATGCAGGGTCCGGGGAGACCGGATATAGTGAATGCAGGGCCCGGGGAGGGCGGATATAGTGAATGCAGGGACCGGGGAGGGCGGATATAGTGAATGCAGGGTCCGGGGAGAGTGGATATAGTGAATGCAGGGACCGGGGAGGGCGGATATAGTGAATGCAGGGTCCGGGGAGAGTGGATATAGTGAATGCAGGGTCCGGGGAGACCAGATATAGTGAATGCAGGGTCCGGGGAGAGCGGATATAGGGAATGCAGGGACCGGGGAGGGCGGATATAGTGAATGCAGGGTCCGGGGAGAGTGGATATAGTGAATGCAGGGTCCGGGGAGACCAGATATAGTGAATGCAGGGTCCGGGGAGAGCGGATATAGTGAATGCAGGGACCGGGGAGGGCGGATATAGTGAATGCAGGGTCCGGGGAGACCAGATATAGTGAATGCAGGGTCCGGGGAGGGCGGATATAGTGAGTGCAGGGCCCGGGGAGGGCAGATATAGCGAGTGCGGGGTCCGGGGAGGGCGGATATAGTGAATGCAGGGTCCTGGGTTTAGTAACACTTTAAAAATCCGCTATACATAATTGTTTCAAATAATTTCAGAATTGAAGTGTGGTACCGTGATCAAACCCATCTGCTGGGAGTATTAATTCAATCAGACAGGTATATTGACAGTGGCTGTAGTTACAGCTGGAGATTCATCTTGAGGATGTTCACATCTAATTGTTCAATCCTGATGAACCAGCCAGAAACTTGAAGGAGCCAGATAAAAAATTGCTCACCAAACAGCGGCTGCATCCAGTCAGATGCATCCGCTGTTCAGGTATTCTGACAGCCACTGTCTGGGTATTTTGATAACCACCATTTGGGTGCTCTGACAGATGCTGTTCAGATTTCCTGGCAGATGCTTTTCAGGTAATTTCACATCTGCTGTTCTGACGCCCTCTGTCTGGGTCTTCTGACACCCTCTGTCTAAGTATTGACACCTTCTTTCTGGGGCTTCTGATGCCCTCTGCCTAGGTATTCTGACTCCCCCTGTCTGGGTCTTCTGACTCCCCCTGTCTGGGTCTTCTGACTCCCCCTGTCTGGGTCTTCTGACTCCCCCTGTCTGGGTCTTCTGACTCCCCCTGTCTGGGTCTTCTGACTCCCCCTGTCTGGGTCTTCTGACTCCCCCTGTCTGGGTCTTCTGACTCCCCCTGTCTGGGTCTTCTGACTCCCCCTGTCTGGGTCTTCTGACTCCCCCTGTCCGGGTCTTCTGACTCCCCCTGTCCGGGTCTTCTGACTCCCCCTGTCCGGGTCTTCTGACTCCCCCTGTCCGGGTCTTCTGACTCCCCCTGTCCGGGTCTTCTGACTCCCCCTGTCCGGGTCTTCTGACTCCCCCTGTCCGGGTCTTCTGACACCCCCTGTCCGGGTCTTCTGACACCCCCTGTCCGGGTCTTCTGACACCCCCTGTCCGGGTCTTCTGACACCCGTGTTTGATTGTTGGGACAGCCACTATTCAGAGGCTGTCAGAATACACTAGCCACAGGCCAGCAAAAAAAAAAAAATCTGTGAGTGTACGGCCAGCTTTACTGTGCCATGTGACAAGTCACATGACTCCTGTCCGGACATTGCCCAGACCTCCACACATCTATCAGCCTAAGCAGTTGTACTCATTAAAATGTCAGCGCAGTGTAAATAAACGTCCCATTATCCCGTCCTGTATATTCATTGCTGTGCTCCTCCTATAAAACAGACGTACAGATAAATATCTGCATCTGGAGGAGCTCTGGAATGTGGATGAGCGGAGGGATTCTGGAAACTCTGGTTTTGCACATTGAGCTCCTTAAGCAAAATTTGCTACTTTTTTAAAGAGGAACCCCACCCGACCTCACTGAACCTCAAATCCCTAATACTTGTTCTATTAATAAAGACCTAATTACCATTCCATGGCCTTCCTTGCAGCAAAAGTTCACCTGGACCGATCTGCTCCTGTGCCGCCATCATGAAACAAGACTGGCAGAAACATTCAGTGGCCTTCAGTAATGCACAGCAGAGCTCAGACTGGGGGAGAGAGGTAGAAGCAGCACCAGGAACCAATCAGTTATGATGCAAAGGCAATGAGAATGCTGATAAGAGGAGAGAGCAGAGAGACGAGCTCCTCGGTGTGCTGCTTCTCTTTTCACTGTCCAGTCACAGGGTGGGGAGGGATCCTGTACTCTAGTAGAGAAAAATCAGGTCTCCTGGCCTGCCAGACAGGGTTTTGCTCTTTGGCAGAGCTGTAAAAATCTGAGAACTGGATGGACAGAAATGCAAATCTTTTTAGGAGGTAAAACGTATCTCTTGTATGTGTTTCATCTGTGTGTTCAGCTGTTTGCCTGGAATTCAGCTTTTAGAAAGATTAACCTTTTCGTGCCGGCCGAACGCAAATATGCGGCCTTCCGGTTACTGGGCCTGGACGCCGAGCGGCTGCACATTTGCGTTCCATTAAAAAAAAAAAACGTGCTGAGAGTGTGCGCCCTGCGCGCTCCCAGCACACGTCCGGTACTCACGGAAAGGTCCCGATATCCTCTTTCGATCGGGACCTTTCCCAATCATGTGACGGCATGCAACGGCGGTCACATGACCCTAAACCCCGCCCCACCGCCCGGCTTCTGAAACCCTTAAAGGGCCGGGAGGCGCCAGCGCCAAGGGGTTAAACTCTAACTGAATGTCATAAGGACATCTAGCGTTTTCTTGTGCGTTTTTCGCGCGGCACACCTATGGCAACCCATTCATTTCAATGAGTTGCCTTACGTGTGACAAACATGAAAAGGTAGCTCCTATAGCTTTTTGCTGCTTGTGCATTTTTTACTGCGCATTTTGATGCATTTGCATGTTTTTTCACATTTCAGAATGCCTGTTTTCTTGCCACGTTCCATTAACCATGAATAGAACCACAAATGCTTTTAGGGCGTTTTGTAAACGCAGGCAACAATTTGCAATTTTGTGCACGTCCACAAAACATGCAGGTGTGAATGTAGCCATAGGGCTCTTTCATACATGCGACCACCCTTCTAAAAAGCGATCCATGGTGGATTTTAACAGGCGGCGAGGAGGCAAATAGATATTATTATAATAGATGATTTTACTCTGTCAGTGCTGCAGCACGGCCCCAGACAATTAAATGGGTCTCGTTTGCGCCAAATGTGACTTGGGCCCCTTTCACATGAATGTTCCGATCGGGTCCGCCTGCCCTTTTTCAGGAGGACCTGATCTGAACCTCTATTCTCCTCTATAGAGAAGCGGGTGTAAACGGATATGTGTCCGTTTTACACTTGCTGACATCCAATCCGATCCCCCAAAAAGAGACGGATGGGGTTCCATTCCCCTTCCGTCCATTGGATCGGATGGAATGGCAGTCGAATGGAAATGGAGAGGTGGTCTGTTTCCATCCGACCACCCGTAGAGGACAGCGGGCTGTGTCTGTGTCCACTCTGCAGCAGCGGAGCGGACACGGACCTGTCATCCGCTTGCTCAGCGGGGAGATCCCCTGCTGAGCAAGCGGATCCGCTGACGGGTTTGCCCCGTGTGAAAGGGGCCATACTGTTTAATTTTTGTCACGGCCATGAAGCAAAGCGTTACAGCTGTAGGATAGCTGCAGCCTTGAGCAGCTACATGTCCTCACTTAGGTGGGTGATCAAGAAGCGGTAAAATCACAGCTCAACTGCCTGCTTATACCGCCCCCTGGCCGCTTGCATGAGCAAACCCTTAAGCTGACCAGAGACTGGACAACTTTCAATCCATCTATGGGCAGGATGGTTGTGCTGAAGTCGAATCATCAATCAACTTCAGTACAACTAGCCCTGTTGGGTTTTTCTCTTTTGATCACTGCCGGTGGCTATAGCTGGCAGCGGTAATCATTGTATTCTGATGGCTAGTAAACCTCCTGCTGTCAGAATACAATGATTACTGCACCCAGTTATAGCCACCCGCAGTGATCAAAAGAGAAAAACCCAACAGGCTTGTGGTACTGAAATTGATTGATGAATCGCCTTCAGCACAACCAGTGGGAGGGATTCCCCCCATCAACACTGGCTGTGTTGATGGGAGACTCGAGTCATTTTTTCTTTCCTTGCACCTGTAGTTGAAGGAAAGAAAATTGCATATTGTATGGCCAGGTTTATTTGGTAAAGCACTGTGTATCCCAAACCATTGCCATTTTTATTCATACGTTTCCTCTTTTTATCCTTTGGCGCTGCTTCCTCGTTACATGCAATCCAGTGATGGCTGCATGACATATCCTGAATGTGACAACGGTGGACCATGGCTGGGTATTGTGTGTTGAAACAGCCACTTGTAGTCTCCATTGGAAGCCCATGTGACGGGGTGACAATGCAGGGGAACAGATGGTAGATAGGAGACTGAGCGTTGTCACCATATAACAGGAAGTGCCTTTTAACAACTTTCATGGCAGGATCACTAGCAGTTATTTTAAAGAAATCTGAAAATGTTATAATACTGACTTCTGAAATGGCACTAACATGTTAACCCTTTCTCTGCCGCCGACGTATTTCATAGGTTGGCAGAAAGGGGGGGTTTTTTACACACTGCATGTATATCTGACAAGCCGACTGGTTTAACCCCCCACCTCCACATTTCCTGGGCTCTACTGTCGCCCCCTGCTGGGTAGACCGGGCGGGGAGAAGAACAGTGATTTTTCAGGACAAGCTCAGTGAGGACTGAGTGTTGTCACCATATAACAGGAAGTGCCTTTTAACAACTTTCATGGCAGGATCACTAGCAGTTATTTTAAATAAATATGAAAATGTTAGGTTGGCAGCAGGAGGAGGTTTATTACACACTGCATGTATATCTCACAAGCCAACTGGTGGCAAACCCCACCACCACGTTTCCTGGGCTCTACTCTCCCATATGCAGGCCCAGGAACCCCATGGCAGGTGCCGCTGGGTAGAGCAGGGGGGAGCATGGTCTCCCTATAACAGGAAGTGACCTTTATGGCAGGATCACCAGATCCTCTTTTAACCACTTGCCCATCAGAGGATTTACCCCTCCTTTCTGACCAGGTCATTTTTTGCGATACGGCGCTGCATTATTTTAACTTGCAATTGCGCGGTCATGCAACACTGTACATAAATCAAATTTATGTACTTTTTTTCCCCACATATAGAACTTTCTTTCGGTGGTATTTGATCACGTCTGCATTTTTTATTTTTTGTGCTATAAGCAAAAAAAGACCGACAATTTTGAAAAAAAAAACCAAAACAATATTTTTTACTTTTTACTATAAAACATATTTAATAAAAAAATCTAATTTGTTCATAAATTTAGGCCAAAATGTATTCTGCTCCATGTCTTTGCTAAAAAAAAAAATCCCAATTCGTGTAAATTAATTGGTTTACGTGAAAGTTATATTGTCTATAAATGGCGGTGTATATATATTAAACATTTTTTTTTTTTTTTTTATACTAGTAATGGCGATCTGTGTTTTTTTTTTTTTTTTTTTTTGCGCTGTAAACAAAAAAAAAAATAACTGTCAATTTTGAAAAAAAAACTATATTTTTGACTTTTTGTAATAAAACATATGCAATAAAAAAAAATGTATTTCTTAAATTTAGGCCAAAATGTATTCTGCTCCATGTTTTTGCTAGGAAAAAAAAAATCCCAATATATTTAAATCGGTTTACGTGAAAGTTACAGCGTTTACAAATGGCGGTATAGATACTGGAATTTTTTATTTTTATCATACTAGTAATGGCGGCGATCAGCGACTTATAGCAGGACTGCAGCGGGCATTCTGACAAAAAAGAAAAAAAACAAATATGTGTAAATTGGTTTACATGAAAGTTACAGCGTTTACAAATGGCGGTATAGATACTGGAATTTTTTATTTTTATCATACTAGCAGGGGTGGACTGACAACTCATGGGGCCCCCGGGCAATAGGGGATCATGGGACCCCTGTGCCCTTACCCAAACTCAAAATAGTAAAAAATATATATATTTTTTTGTGTGTGTTTCTTGTTACTGCCATAACCTACCACCAAAGAACAACCCAAAATAAATTCTCCAACTCTTGACGATCGCAGCGATACCATATATGTGTGTTATTTGTTGTTTGTACCCACCAGGAGCGGACTGACAACTCATGGGGCCCCTGGGCAATAGGGGATCATGGGGCCCCTGTGTCCTTGCCCAAACTCAAAAAAGCCTATGAAAAAGGTACCAGGAGCATCTCATGGGGCCCCCTACTGACCCGGGCCCTCGGGCAGTGCCCTAGTTTCCAAATGGTCAGTCCGGCCCTGCATACTAATAATGGTGGCGATCAGTGACTTTATAGCTGAACTGTGGCAAGGCATTCTGACAAAAAAAAAAAAATCCCAATATATGTAAATCAGTTTACGTGAAAGTTTTGAAAAAAAACTATATTTTTGACTTTTTTCTCTAAAACATATCCAATAAAAAATGTAAAAAAATCAAATTATTTCTTAAATTTAGGCCAAACTGTATTCTGCTACGTTTTTGCTAAGAAAAAAAAATCTCAATATATGTAAATCGGTTTACGTGAAAGTCACAGCGTTTACAAATGGCGGTATAGTTACTGGAATTTTTATTTTTATCATACTAGTAATGGCGACGATCAGTGACTTATTGCGGGACTGCGGCGGGCATTCTGACACTGGGGGGGAACTAGCAGCCACTTACATCTCCATGACACCAATACAGTGATCGGTGCTAATTAAAAGTGCTGACACTGTACTAATGGCACTGGGCAGGAAGGGGTTAACATCTGGGGCGATCAAAGGGTTAACTGCGTAGTGCTTATACTGTGTGCTGTCTTACTAGGCCAGGGGTAGGCAAACTGCGGCTCTCTAGCTGTTGTGGAACTACATTTCCCATGAGGCATTGCAAAGATTACAAAACTGACAGTTACAGCTACGACTTGCAGAGGCATGATGGAACTTGTAGTCCTGCGGCTCTCCGGTTGCCTACCTCTGTACTAGGGAGACATGCTGCTGTGCATAGAGCGAGAAAGCAGCATGTCCTTGCTGACAGGAGAGAGACCTGCGTTGTTCACACACAGATCTCTCCCCTGTCACCGAGTGGCGGCCGGGGCCCGGTGATTGACATCCGCTGCAGCCAATGGTAGCGTGGGTAGGGCTTTTGCGCGGAGTGGCTGCCCTGTAGCGGTAAACCTGCTATAGGGCGGAGCTTAACTGGTTAACGAAAGCTGCAGATTTAATAATGCTTTTGAAACAAGTCCATACAAGATTCAGGTTTTCGGGTTTGCGTCTGCTCTCTCTTCCCGTCATCCCAGATTTCTCGTCTGGTAAGGCAATTGAACGGACGACCAAGCGTTGGCTGAACGCGGGCCTGGCTGAACGCGGGCCTGGCTGAACGCGGGCCTGGCTGAACGCGGGCCTGGCTGAACGCGGGCCGGACAGTCTGTGTATGAGTTCTTTCCAGAAGTACAAGGTGACTCATCGCGGCCTCTCATTCTGGGAACCAAACATGTTTTCTCTTTGGGAAATGTGTGTCCCGGCATTCCGCGGCTCCCTCCAGCCTCTCATTGTGAGCGTTGTTTTTACAGAGGTGTCAGCGCGGAGACGGGAAGGGCTGCCAACGCTTCCACTCTTACTGCCAGACTTCCCACCTGCCGCCGTGTTGTGGAAGGCTGTGAATCCTCTGCCACCTCAGCTGAGCGCAGCGCGTGACTGACACCCTGCCAGTACGTGGGATGAACCGTGGTGAACTCTAAAGCAGAACTCCGGCCTCCCCTGCAGTTGTACCGGCTCCTCTGCCGGACTGCAACCGCTTATTCTGATTTCACCGCACACTGTGAGCTTCTTACAGCTGCTGCAAGTTAAACAGAGCCCACGTCATTTCCTGGTGGGAGGACATCCAACATCATCTAGTCCTTTCCTCCACAGTCTATCCCTGGCCTGCCCCTTTCACTTATAGGATTTCAGTTCTTTCAATCGCTGAGGCTCAGCAACACAAATGGGCATTATTGAGGGCGGTCTGCATGCAAATATAGTCTGCCTAGGAACGCCCATTCCTCTAGGGCAGGGGTAGGCAACCTGCAGCTCTCTAGCTGTTGTGGAACTACATTTCCCATGAGGCATTGCAGAGATTATGAAACTGACAGTTACAGCTATGACTTGCAGAGGCATGATGGAACTTGTAGTCCTGCGGCTCTCAGGTTGCCTACCCCTGCTCTAGACCAGGGGTCTCCAAACCTTCTATACAAAGGGCTGATTTACTGTCCTTCAGACTTTAGAGGGGCCGGACTGTGGACATTGGGAGTAGGAAATATCCTGGCATCAGCGGGCATAAATAGTGCCCCATCTTTGGTGTCAGTGAGAGGAATTGTGCCCCATCATTGGTGTCACTGAGAGGAATTGTGTCCCATCATTAGTGTTACTGAGAAGAATAGTGCCCCATCATTGGTGTCAGTGGGAGGAATAGTGTCCCATCATTGGTGTCAGTGGGAGGAATAGTGTCCCATCATTGGTGTCAGTGGGAGGAATAGTGCCCCATCATTGGTGTCAGTGGGAGGAATAGTGTCCCATCATTGGTGTCAGTGGGAGGAATAGTGCCCCATCATTGGTGTCAGTGGGAGGAATAGTGCCCCATCATTGGTGTCAGTGGGAGGAATAGTGCCCCATCATTGGTGTCAGTGGGAGGAATAGTGCCCCATCATTGGTGTCAGTGGGAGGAATAGTGCCCCATCATTGGTGTCAGTGGGAGGAATAGTGCCCCATCATTGGTGTCAGTGGGAGGAATAGTGCCCCATCATTGGTGTCAGTGGGAGGAATAGTGCCCCATCATTGGTGTCAGTGGGAGGAATAGTGCCCCATCATTGGTGTCAGTGGGAGGAATAGTGCCCCATCATTGGTGTCAGTGGGAGGAATAGTGCTCCATCATTGGTGTCAGTGGGAGGAATAGTGCCCCATCATTGATGTCAGTGGGAGGAATAGTGCCCCATCATTGGTTTCACTGAGAGGAATTGTGCCCCATCATTGGTGTCACTGAGAGGAATTGTGCCCCATCGTTGGTGTCACTGAGAGGAATTGTGCCCCATCGTTGGTGTCACTGAGAGGAATTGTGCCCCATCGTTGGTGTCACTGAGAGGAATTGTGCCCCATCGTTGGTGTCACGGAGAGGAATAGTGCCCCATCGTTGGTGTCAGTGGAAGGAATAGTGCCCCATCATTGGTGTCAGTGGGAGGAATAGTGCCCCATCATTGGTGTCACTGAGAGGAATTGTGCCCCATCATTGGTGTCAGTGGGAGGAATTGTGCCCCATCATTGGTGTCAGTGGGAGGAATTGTGCCCCATCATTGGTGTCAGTGGGAGGAATTGTGCCCCATCATTGGTGTCACTGAGAGGAATTGTGCCCCATCATTGGTGTCAGTGGGAGGAATTGTGCCCCATCATTGGTGTCACTGAGAGGAATTGTGCCCCATCATTGGTGTCAGTGGGAGGAATTGTGCCCCATCATTGGTGTCACTGAGAGGAATTGTGCCCCATCATTGGTGTCACTGAGAGGAATTGTGCCCCATCATTGGTGTCAGTGGGAGGAATTGTGCCCCATCATTGGTGTCACTGCCAGCGACGAAATACAGTATAGGCAAATGAAGGTTTGCTTTAACTTCAGACACATTTGTCATTGTTCGTGTCGGCGTGATAATGAATTGTATCACTTCCAAGACGTTTATTGCCCGTCACTGAGATCACCCTGGCAATGCCTTCATCTTCTCTTCGCACCAGAATGACGGAGCCATCTTTGTTCAGGCCTCATCCAAGGTCACAATCTAGACTGGGATGCTGGCTCAGAGATGACACAGTCATGTAAATCTTGGTGCCTGTGCAATTTTTAGCTGACCCACAAATGGCTGACGCAGATCAGCCCCTGGCCTTGTGAGTTACTACAAAATTACAATGTGTAGTATGGGTGATCAGTGGGGTGGGGGGAGCCTCCTGCCTGCATCAGACAGATAACATCTCAGCCTAGGGACTGTCACTGATTAGAATTCAGGGATTGTGAAAGATGAAGCTTTTCTGAAAAAAAAAATACTATATACTAAAATATACTGATGCTTCATATTACTTCATGTGAGGAATTTACTCATTCAGTTATAGAAGAGTCCACCTGTTGTGCCCGTTATGAGGGGTTCCCGCCATCCCTGTGCTGAGTTCCCGGGTCTGTACATCCGCTGTGCCCATTATGAGGGGTTCCCGCCATCCCTGTGCTGAGTTCCCGGGTCTGTACACCCGCTGTGCCCATTATGAGGGGTTCCCGCCATCCCTGTGCTGAGTTCCCGGGTCTGTACACCCGCTGTGCCCATTATGAGGGGTTCCCACCATCCCTGTGCTGAATTCCCGGGTCTGTACACCCGCTGTGCCCATTATGAGGGGTTCCCACCATCCCTGTGCTGAATTCCTGGGTCTGTACACCCGCTGTGCCCATTATGAGGGGCATCTGGAATCTCGCCAGGTGAAGACTACCTCTTTTCTCGGTTGAAGACTTTTGCAGGCCATAGACGGGGAGAAAACCGGCTGTTTTTCTTTTTAGAAAAACAAAAAATTGGTCATTCAATCAGCCGACGTTACCACCATTGCTAAAAAAAAGTTGGCTGATTTTCGTCCCATCTACGGCCGGCAATTATATAGAATATGAAGAAGAAGAAATAGAATCTGAAGAAGAAGAAATATGAAGAAGAAAAAGTTGCAACATTGTATCTATTTGTATCCCTTTCAGATACAGATGTTTCTATTTGGATACAAATAGATACAATGTTGCTATACTTTTAAATGTCAAATATAATGGACTGAAATTCTTTTTTTTTTTTCGTCTTCATATTCTATTTCTTCTTTTTCTTCTTCATATTCTATTTCTTCTTCTCATTCATATTCTCTTTTTTTCCTTTTCTTCTTTTCCCTCTTCTTTCATGTCACTACTCACGCGCATTTTTTAAAATCGGAAAAAGATCGGCAGATTTGTCCATCATTGCCGCGAAAATTGGCAGAACGACAAATTTGGCCGATTATCTTCCAGCAGGACCGATAATCCAAAAGGGCAAAAATCACTAAGAACGGCCGACTGATTACCGCACTAACGATCCGAAAATCGGCCGATTTTTTTAATTTTTTTCGGCTGTTTTCCATCCCATCTATGCCCACATTTGAGTGTTTTAGTGGCAGCAAACACAGCACCACAGTAAAAACCTGACATTGGTGCCGCCTCCATTATCAACTGCCAATCTGCAGCAGTTGTCCTTGCTGACAGGAGAGAGACCTGCGTTGTTCACACACAGATCTCTCCCCTGTCACCGAGTGGCGGCCGGGGCCCGGTGATTGACATCCGCTGCAGCCAATGGTAGCGTGGGTAGGGCTTTTGCGCGGAGTGGCTGCCCTGTAGCGGTAAACCTGCTATAGGGCGGAGCTTAACTGGTTAACGAAAGCTGCAGATTTAATAATGCTTTTGAAACAAGTCCATACAAGATTCAGGTTTTCGGGTTTGCGTCTGCTCTCTCTTCCCGTCATCCCAGATTTCTCGTCTGGTAAGGCAATTGAACGGACGACCAAGCGTTGGCTGAACGCGGGCCTGGCTGAACGCGGGCCTGGCTGAACGCGGGCCTGGCTGAACGCGGGCCTGGCTGAACGCGGGCCTGGCTGAACGCGGGCCTGGCTGAACGCGGGCCTGGCTGAACACGGGCCGGACAGTCTGTGTACGAGTTCTTTCCAGAAGTACAAGGTGACTCATCGCGGCCTCTCATTCTGGGAACCAAACATGTTTTCTCTTTGGGAAATGTGTGTCCCGGCATTCCGCGGCTCCCTCCAGCCTCTCATTGTGAGCGTTGTTTTTACAGAGGTGTCAGCGTGGAGACGGGAAGGGCTGCCAACGCTTCCACTCTTACTGCCAGACTTCCCACCTGCCGCCGTGTCAGTGGGAGGAATTGTGCCCCATCATTGGTGTCAGTGGGAGGAATTGTGCCCCATCATTGGTGTCAGTGGGAGGAATTGTGCCCCATCATTGGTGTCAGTGGGAGGAATTGTGCCCCATCATTGGTGTCAGTGGGAGGAATTGTGCCCCATCATTGGTGTCACTGAGACGAATTGTGCCCCATCATTGGTGTCAGTGGGAGGAATTGTGCCCCATCATTGGTGTCACTGAGAGGAATTGTGCCCCATCATTGGTGTCAGTGGGAGGAATTGTGCCCCATCATTGGTGTCACTGAGAGGAATTGTGCCCCATCATTGGTGTCAGTGGGAGGAATTGTGCCCCATCATTGGTGTCACTGAGAGGAATTGTGCCCCATCATTAGTATCAGTGGGAGGAATAGTGCCCCATCATTGGTGTCAGTGGGAGGAATTGTGCCCCATCATTGGTGTCACTGAGAGGAATTGTGCCCCATCATTGGTGTCAGTGGGAGGAATTGTGCCCCATCATTGGTGTCACTGCCAGCGACGAAATACAGTATAGGCAAATGAAGGTTTGCTTTAACTTCAGACACATTTGTCATTGTTCGTGTCGGCGTGATAATGAATTGTATCACTTCCAAGACGTTTATTACCCGTCACTGAGATCACCCTGGCAATGCCTTCATCTTCTCTTCGCACCAGAATGACGGAGCCATCTTTGTTCAGGCCTCATCCAAGGTCACAATCTAGACTGGGATGCTGGCTCAGAGATGACACAGTCATGTAAATCTTGGTGCCTGTGCAATTTTTAGCTGACCCACAAATGGCTGACGCAGATCAGCCCCTGGCCTTGTGACTTACAATGTGTAGTATGGGTGATCAGTGGGGTGGGGGGAGCCTCCTGCCTGCATCAGACAGATAACATCTCAGCCTAGGGACTGTCACTGATTAGAATTCAGGGATTGTGAAAGATGAAGCTTTTCTGAAAAAAAAAATACTATATACTAAAATATACTGATGCTTCATATTACTTCATGTGAGGAATTTACTCATTCAGTTATAGAAGAGTCCACCTGTTGTGCCCGTTATGAGGGGTTCCCGCCATCCCTGTGCTGAGTTCCCGGGTCTGTACATCCGCTGTGCCCATTATGAGGGGTTCCCGCCATCCCTGTGCTGAGTTCCCGGGTCTGTACACCCGCTGTGCCCATTATGAGGGGTTCCCACCATCCCTGTGCTGAGTTCCCGGGTCTGTACACCCGCTGTGCCCATTATGAGGGGTTCCCGCCATCCCTGTGCTGAGTTCCCGGGTCTGTACACCCGCTGTGCCCATTATGAGGGGTTCCCACCATCCCTGTGCTGAATTCCCGGGTCTGTACACCCGCTGTGCCCATTATGAGGGGCATCTGGAATCTCGCCAGGTGAAGACTACCTCTTTTCTTGGTTGAAGACTTTTGCAGGCCATAGACGGGGAGAAAACCGGCTGTTTTTCTTTTTAGAAAAACGAAAAATTGGTCATTCAATCAGCCGACGTTACCACCATTGCTAAAAAAAAGTTGGCTGATTTTCGTCCCATCTACGGCCGGCAATTATATAGAATATGAAGAAGAAGAAATAGAATCTGAATAAAAAGAAGAAATATGAAGAAGAAAAAGTTGCAACATTGTATCTATTTGTATCCCTTTCAGATACAGATGTTTCTATTTGGATACAAATAGATACAATGTTGCTATACTTTTAAATGTCAAATATAATGGACTGAAATTCTTTTTTTTTTTTTCGTCTTCATATTCTATTTCTTCTTTTTCTTCTTCATATTCTATTTCTTCTTCTCATTCATATTCTCTTTTTTTCCTTTTCTTCTTTTCCCTCTTCTTTCATGTCACTACTCACGCGCATTTTTTAAAATCGGAAAAAGATCGGCAGATTTGTCCATCATTGCCACGAAAATTGGCAGAACGACAAATTTGGCCGATTATTTTCCAGCAGGACCGATAATCCAAAAGGGCAAAAATCACTAAGAACGGCCGACTGATTACCGCACTAACGATCCGAAAATCGGCCGATTTTTTTTTTTTTTTTTTTCGGCTGTTTTCCATCCCATCTATGCCCACATTTGAGTGTTTTAGTGGCAGCAAACACAGCACCACAGTAAAAACCTGACATTGGTGCCGCCTCCATTATCAACTGCCAATCTGCAGCAGTTAAAGGACAGAATGGGAAAACAACGTTTCTCACAAACTATGACTGCACATCGGATCCCCTCCTAGTGTTAGACATCCAACTGCCATACAATAGCCCTGGACTGAACCCTTCCTGGACCGATCCTTCAACTGTCACAGATCTGACATTGATAATGAGGGTGCACAAGAACATGAAAGGACCGCAGTCTAACTGTGAAAAGGCGGGGGAGGGGCTGCTTTCTCATTTTTAGAAACTATTTTTTTAATCAGCCAAGCCAAAACAAGAACCGAGAAAGTGAACAACACAATAAGAAAGAGGAAGCGGTATTGTTCGGGTGTTTGCAGCACATATGAAAGCAGACAGATGAGATCAATGTGTCCGAGGGTTATTAAAGCTGAAGTTTAATTTGCTGGTTCCTCTTTTTTTTTTTTTTTGTCTAATTAAATTTTTAAATAAATCCTTTTCCATTTTCATTTAGACTTAGAGCTGTCATCACTGGGTCTCTGTGCTTCTCTATGCAATGCAGGCAGATCATTGGTGATCGGAGAGGTCGGCAGAGTGCTGTACATAGCTTCTTTAAAAAAAATCACAGCACTCCACTCAGCCAATCAGTGATCACATGCAGAGTAGTAAGCAAGATGTCACTTCTGACATCATTGCTTACTATGTGTGAAATCTGTGAATGATCACAGAGGTCACAGGGTACCATGTGACAAGCTGTGGCCAATCACAGCTCGCACAGTATTTCTCAATGGCTGCAAGGATGCAGCCAGAAAGAAGGAGAAATTATTGATTTTACAGCCTTTATGGGTGTAAAAGCAATCAGTGTAAAAAAAAAATAAATCACCCCCCCCACAAGTAGTACAGTGTCACCATGGTGACACTCTACTGCTAGGGTGACAGTATGTAAGAAAAAAAAAAATAATATAAAAAATAAAAATGTAAAAAAAAAAGTTTAAAAATTATAATTTTTGGTTATAAACTAATATGGGTTATTTATTTTTTTTATACTAAAAAGATAACGGAATAAATTTTGGCCAAGATTTATGATGAAATATTATTTATTTGCAACATTTTATAAGAAAAACACTTTTTTTATTTAAAATTTTTGGACTTTCATTTACATAGCAAAAAAAATAAAAATCCCAGTGGTGAACAATTACCACCAAAATAAAGCTTTATCTGTCTCAAAAAATGCTAAAAAATTCATATGGGTACAGTGTTGCATGACCGCGCAATTGTCATTCACAGTGTGACAGCACTGAAAGCTGAAAATTGGCCTGGGCGGGAAGGGGGTGAAAGTGTCCGGAGAGGAAGTGATTAATGGAGTTTGATTTTTTTTTTCCCTGTCACCCTTCACATTCCCAGTTCTCCTGATAAGACCCCCTCCCCCTCACTCATACCTTCCCCACCATGTGGACATATTAGGTCAATAACCTCATGAGCATCCCCACCCCTTTGTTTATGTGCAGTTGGGGGGGGTGGGGATATCCCAGCTGCAGCTGATTGGCTCATGAATATTAACTGCCGTTCTGGGTTTGATCTCCTGACTGCTGCTGACTTTTTTCTGACTTTTTGCAGACTTTCACAGGTCAGCAAGGGGAAAGTACGGGAACCAGGAAGGCAATCAGTATTCCCAAGCACAGTGTCATCCGGGCACATTTTTCTTCTGAGAGGTCACCTTGAAAGACGCATTAGAGATCAATGACAGTTCAGGAGAGGTGACTCGGTGACATCGCACAGTTTATATATCTGTAGGTGTGTTTGATGGGTGTGTGTTCTGGTTGCATACCTGGGAGGTCAGGAGGCTTCTGCCCGTATTTACACTTTGCGCACGTGATCGCCTTTCTGTCAGCGGAGGCTTTTTACTTTCTCTGTGTGCTCTGTGGAAGTCACATAGCACCGTGTTGTCACAGAGATGACAGGGATCGCAAAGTGATCTCTACCACAAAGTCAACATTTAGGGTGTGTCCCCTTTAAATGACAGGGCGCTAGAGTAAAGAGCAAAAGCCGCCCTGATGGGTGATGTCATATGTGGGTGTGGTCTTCTTTCTGGGAATAGAAGGAGAGGACTAGCATTCGGAAACTTTTCTATATTCAGGTGACCATTAATGGCTAAAACTTTCCCTGTCTCAATGAATAGAGGGACGGAGGATCATAGGCTATATGCACATGGGCATGTTGAATTTTACCTCCTGCGTTTTTAGTTGTCCACATGTGACGTGTGTATGCATACAAGAATGCGTCAATGATGCAGCCTTTGGTTGCTGCCCGGTATCTTTAGTTGCTAGGACTCAGGCAGATTTTGCCACCTAAAGTCCTATGTTGTTAGGCCCCCAGATGGCTCCTGCTGCCTAGCATCCTTCATTGCTATGACTTAAGTGGCTATATGTAGGAAACAGTCAACTATTGTTGCCCAGTGTTCTTGGTAGCTAGGATGCAGACGGCTATTGATGTCCAACATCCCTAATTGCTAGGATGCAGGTGGCTCTTGTTGTCCAGTGTCATTTGTTGCTAGGATGCAGACATCTATTGCTGTCCAGTGTCCTTAGTTGCTAGGATGCAGACATCTATTGCTGTCCAGTGTCCTTAGTTGCTAGGATGCAGACATCTATTGCTGTCCAGTGTCCTTAGTTGCTAGGATGCAGACTTCTATTGCTGTCCTTCGTCCTTAGTTGCTAGGATGCAGACAGCTAATGCAGTCCAGCATCCTTAGTTGCTAGGATGCAGACAGCTAATGCAGTCCAGATTCCTTAGTTGCTAGGATGCAGGTGGCTATTGTTGTCCAGCGTCTTGGCATATTGTGCTTCTGAGAGGTTTACTTGAAAGGTGCATCATGGATGATGCAGCTAATGCAGTCTAGCATCCTTAGTTGCTAGGATGCAGACAGCTTATGCAGTCCAGCATCCTTAGTTGCTAGGATGCAGACAGCTAATGCAGTCCAGCATCCTTAGTTGCTAGGATGCAGACAGCTAATGCAGTCCAGCGTCCTTAGTTGCTAGGATGCAGACAGCTAATGCAGTCCAGTGTCCTTAGTTGCTAGGATGCAGACAGCTAATGCAGTCCAGATTCCTTAGTTGCTAGGATGCAGGTGGCTATTGTTGTCCAACATCTTGGCATATTGTGCTTCTGAGAGGTTTACTTGAAAGGTGCATCACGAATGAGTGGCAGTTTAGGAAAGATGACTCAGTTTCAATGTACAGTTTATACTGTATAGCTGTAGGTATGTTTGAGTGTTTCCTGCAGCCTAGCATCCTTTGTTGCTAGGACTTAAGTCGCTATTGCGCCTAGCAATCTTTGTGGCTAGGACGCAGTTGGATCCTTGCAGCTGTTGCCACCCAATGTCTTTTGTAGATAGGATGCGGGCCACTATTGTCACTCAGTGTCCTTCGTTGCTAGGACGCAGGTGGCTATTGACACCCAGCATCCTTTTTTGCTGAGACACAGGCACATTTTGTCGTCTAGCCTCCTTCATTACTAGCACATAGGTGACTATTGCCATCCAGTGTCTTTAGTTAAGATGCATGTAGCTCTTGCTGCCTAGCGTCCTTCGTTGCTATGAAGCAGGTGTATCCTGCCACCTAGCATTGTTTTTGCAGCTGTTGCCACCCAGTGTCTTTTGTTGCTACAGCGCAGGAACCCATTGCCACCCAGTGTCTTTTGTTGCTAGGGCGCAGGAGCCCATTGCCACCCAGTGTCTTTTGTTGCTAGGATGTAGGAGCCCATTGCCACCCAGTGTCTTTTGTTGCTACAGCGCAGGAACCCATTGCCACCCAGTGTCTTTTGTTGCTAGGGCGCAGGAGCCCATTGCCACCCAGTGTCCTTTGTTGCTAGAACACAGGAGACTATTGCCATTCAGAATCCTTTGTTACTAGGGTGCAGAAGCACATTGCCACCTAGTGTCTTTTGTTGCTAGGGCACAGGAACCCATTGTCACCCAGTGTCCTTTGTTGCTAGAACGCAGGAGACTATTGCCATCCTGAATCCTTTGTTACTAGGGCGCAGGAGACTTGCCACTCAGTGTCTTTTGTTGCTAGGGCACAGGAGCCCATTGTCCCATTGTCACCCAGTGTCCTTTGTTGCTAGAACGCAGGAGACTATTGCCACCCAGAATCCTTTGTTACTAGGGCGCAGAAGGCTGTTGCCACTCAGTGTCTTTTGATGCTAGAACGCAGGTGAATATTGACACCCAGCATCCCTAGTTGCTAGGATGCAGGCAGATCTTGCTGTCTAGCATCCATCATTGCTTGGATGCAAGTGGCCCCTGCCCCCTTGCATCCTTTGTCGCTGGAGGCGAAGCAGCTAGTGCCGCCTGGCTCTTTCATTGCTAGGATGCCGGTATCTCATGCTGCCTACCATCCGTCAGTTACAGATCATCCAGTACGCAGGGGGGTCACACACTGTACACACAAACTACTGTAGCTTCTGTCTTTGCAAAATGAAAATGACTTCCTCCTAATCCCGCAAGCTGCGTTCTGCACTTCTTCTCCGTCAGCCTAGCCCCGCCGCACATGTCACAAAGCCAAGAAGAAGGGCAGAGAGAAGGGTTAACCAGGAGCCCTTGCAGACAGTCCCCGCTGAGGATTACAAGGGGGGATTCCGGCCCCAAATGGTGTCTGCAACAAACAATCTCTTAATGAGGGATTACGCAGAAAACACATCATCTACAGATTTCATAATCACCCCGCCTCGTCCGCTGGGAACTAAGTTCATCCACAACTAGGGTTGGCATACGTTTTGCAGCACGCTCTGATTTTCTGTATCATCAAAAAATATTTACAAAAAAAAAAACATCTATTACCAAAAACATATTTTTGTTGTTTTAGATACATTGGTGATGAGTAAGAACAACTGTTGGGTTTATTTCTAGTTTGCACAGTGCTGCTGTAAAGCACTCGTACCCAGACAATCAGCTCAATCATCTTGTTATGTTAGGCATGTTAATAGCAACAGAAAGTGGTAACAATGGATCAAACCAGTGATATGTGTGATATTGCTACCCCCTTGCAACTGACCCTGCAGCCACTGGCCTACCAGGCAGTAAAAAGACTTTTGTAGACAGTTCCTGCTGCCTAGCATCCTTCATTGCTAGGATGCAGGCAGCTTCTGGCACCTAGCATTCTTTGTTGCTAGGAAGTAGGCGGCTCGTGCCACCTAGCATTTTTCTTTTCTAGAATATTGTTAGTTTCTGTCACCCAGCTTCCTGTATTGCTAAGACACAGGCACCTAGCATCCTTCGCTGCTAGAATGCAGGTGGCTTTTGCTGCTTAGCGTCCTTTTGTTGCTAGGGTGCGGGCAACTTCTGGTACCTAGCATTCTTTGTTGCTAGGAAGTAGGCGGCTCGTTCCACCTAGCATCCTTCTTTGCTAGGAAATTGTCAGTTTCTGTCACCCAGCTTTCTGTATTGCTAAGACACTGACACCTAGCATCCTTTGCTGTTAGAATGCAGGTGGCTTTTGCTGCCTAGCGTCCTTTGTTGCTAGGGTGCAGGCAGCTTCTGGCACCTAACGTTCTTTGTTGCTAGGAAGTAGGCGGCTCGTTCTACCTAGCATCCTTCTTTTCTAGGAAATTGTCAGTTTCTGTCACCCAGCTTTCTTTATTGCTAAGACACTGGCACATGGCATCCTTCGCTGCTAGAATGCAGGTGGCTTTTGCTGCCTAGCGTCCGTAGGTGCTAGGATGCAGGCAGCTTCTGGCACCTAACGTTCTTTGTTGCTAGGAAATACTTATCTCCACATGCCACTCTAATCCATCACTTGTGAGTCTGGAACGCATAAAAACTTGCATTAGGACCCTTATCATAATGGTACTCAAAACACAATGTGTGTGGATTGCATGTGTGTAAGCCACCTCAATAACAACACATAATATCTAGCCCGTCATGCGGTTCTGTGAATTTGAAAACGCATCCAGAATCGCATATGTGTGAATGTCCTTAAAGATCCACCTAAAATGATGGGCAGACTGAGCAACCAGATGGCTACTGTCTCAGGATTCTACTGTAGAGATGAAATACCCCCTCCCCCTCCCCATCAAAATCTTCTGACTTCGGTAATACTACAACTGGTTGTAAGTATCTCACTCCTCCTGTTGCATTCTTTGCAATGTACAATCCAAAAAAACTGATTTTGAGACCCCCCTCTCCCCCCATATATAATGAAGGTGATTTGTGAACTGGGAAACCAAGAGTAGAAATTCAACAAGAGACTCGCCAAAAGATGCAAGAAATCCCTGTGTGGTTCAGCTCACTCATCCACCCGGTAAAGGAATACCAGCTCTGGTTGGATTGGATTGACTTTTGAAGGGACATTTTATAAAGTCCTTCATTTTCACACATTGTAACTTTTCAGCCAACCCAAAGTTAAGGAGGGCGTCTTCACAGAGGAGGACTCATTTGGGGACTGTGGAAATGATGTCATACCATAGCACAGTGCGTGCAGTGGAGGCGAAGCATCATATCATATCATATGTAGCAAGCCCAGCCAAAGAAAACATTTCCCAGAATATTCCCATTACGTGAAACACATGTTATATAACATTCTGTGTATATATATATATATATATGTGTGTGTGTATGTATGTTATATATATACAGTCAGGTCCATAAATATTAGGACATGGACACAATTCTAACATTTTTGGCTCTATACACCACCACAATGGATTTGAAATGAAACGAACAAGATGTGCTTTAACTGCAGACTGTCAACTAATTTGAGGGTATTTACATCCAAATCAGGTGAATGGTGTAGGAATTACAACAGTTTGCATATGTGCCTCCCACTTGTTAAGGGACCAAAAGTAATGGGACAATTGGCTTCTCAGCTGTTCCATGGCCAGGTGTGTGTTATTCCCTCATTATCCCAATTACAATGAGCAGATAAAAGGTCCAGAGTTCATTTCAAGTGTGCTATTTGCATTTGGAATCTGTTGCTGTCAACTCTCAAGATAGATCCAAAGAGCTGTCACTATCAGTGAAGCAAGCCATCATTAGGCTGAAAAAACAAAACAAACCCATCAGAGAGATAGCAAAAACATTAGGCGCGGCCAAAACAACTGTTTGGAACATTCTTAAAAAGAAGGAACGCATCGGTGAGCTCAGCAACACCAAAAGACCTGGAAGACCACGGAAAACAACTGTGGTGTCCCAATATTTATGGACCTGACTGTATATATATGTGTGTGTGTAATATATATATGTATGATGTGTGTGTGTATGTATGTGGAGAGGGCGCGACAGATGGTGATAAAATACAGAATTGTAGAGAATAATTTTTAAAAAGTGTATATAATCATTGACCGAAAGTTAGTAAAACATTATACGGCTTTATTGATTACTGATGAGGTCATGGGTATTTGTATAGGAGTAATTGATTTATAAAACTTTTTACTGACTCCCTATAAACAGTAGTTATGAAGGCGTTAAGCCGGAAATAGACGGATTGAAATTCGAAGTTTAGCAGGAACCAGCCGAATTTCAATTCATCTATGGGCAGGCTAGTTGTACTGAAGTCAATCCATTAATCGACTTTCAAACCTTTTTACCCATGATCACTGCCACCGGCTACAGCCACCAGCAGTGATCATTGTGTTCTGGCAGTGGGGACGGCTCTCTGCACTTCCCGCTGGAAGGATTCCTCCTTAACCCCTTTGCACCGGCACCTCCCGGCCCTTTAGGAGTTTTAGGAGGCGGGCGTGGTTTTAGGGTCATGTGACCGCAGTGATTCGCCATCACGGTGGTCACATGATCGGAAAAGGTCCTGATCGCAAGGGGAGATCGGGACCGTTCCGTGAGTCACGGACATATGTGCTGGGAGCACGCAGGGCACGCGTTCTCAGCACATATGTGTTTTCTAATGGCGCACAAATATACGGCCGCTCGGCGTCAAGGCCAAGACGCCGAGAGGCCGCATATTTGCATGCGTACGGCGTCTAGGGGTTAACCACCATGAGTGTATGCTGATGGGGGAAATCAAGCGATTTTCTTTCCTTTGATAGATTGATTTCAGTACAACCAGCCTTCCCATAGATGTACCTGAAATGGCCAAATTTCGAGCCATCTATGGCCGGCTTTAGATTTAGATCATTTTTATTAAAATTATAAAATACTGATAGATCTGTATCCCATATATACTGTTTATGAGTTGTATACACATCCTTTATAAATAAAATGCTGACAGGGGCTCTAGTCCTTCCCAACTCTATATATTTTTTTATAAAAAACAAAACAAAATGGGCGTTAGATACATTTTATGTACACTAGTACGTCATAAGGCTAAGTTTAGACGTGCAGTTGGAGAGCATTAAAATGTACAATTGAGTTGCATTTTTAGCACCCCCCCTCAATCCTTAAAGTGTTACTAAACCCCAAACCCTGCATTCACTACATCTGGTCTCCCCGAACCCTGCATTCACTGTATCTGGTCTCCCCGGACCCTGCATTCACTGTATCTGGTCTCCCCGAACCCTGCATTCACTATATCTCGTCTCCCCGGACCCTACATTCACTATATCTGGTCTCCCCGGACCCTACATTCACTATATCTGGTCTCCCCGAACCCTGCATTCACTATATCTGGTCTCCCCGAACCCTGCATTCACTATATCCGCTCTCCCAGGACCCTGCATTCACTATATCCGCTCTCCCAGGACCCTGCATTCACTATATCTGTTCTCCCCGAACCCTGCATTCACTATATCCGCTCTCCCAGGACCCTGCATTCACTATATCTGGTCTCCCCGGACCCTACATTCACTATATCTGGTCTCCCCTAACCCTGCATTCACTGTATCTGGTCTCCCCGGACCCTGCATTCACTGTATCTGGTCTCCCCGGACCCTACATTCACTATATCTGGTCTCCCCGGACCCTGCATTCACTGTATCTGGTCTCCCCGGACCCTACATTCACTGTATCTGGTCTCCCCGGACCCTGCATTCACTGTATCTGGTCTCCCCGGACCCTACATTCACTTTATCTGGTCTCCCCGAACCCTGCATTCACTATATCCGCTCTCCCAGGACCCTGCATTCACTATATCTGTTCTCCCCGGACCCTACATTCACTATATCTGGTCTCCCTGGACCCTGCATTCACTACATCTGGTCTCCCCGAACCCTGTATTCACTGTATCTGGTCTCCCCGGACCCTGCATTCACTGTATCTGGTCTCCCCGGACCCTGCATTCACCGTATCCGCTCTCCCCGGACCCTGCATTCACTATATCTAGTCTCCCTGGACCCAGCATTCACTATATCCGCTCTCCCGGGACCCCGCATTCACTATATCCGCTCTCTCGGGATCCCGCATTCACTATATCCGCTCTCCCCGGACCCCGCATTCACTATATCTGCTCTCCCCGGACCCTGCATTCACTATATCCGCTCTCCCCGGACCCCACATTCACTATATCCGCTCTCCCCGGACCCCGCATTCACTATATCCGCTTTCCCCGGACCCCGCATTCTCTATATCCGCTCTCCCCGGACCCCGCATTCACTATCTGTTGTTCCCGGACCCTGCATTCACTATATCTGCTCTCCCCTGACCCTGCATTCACTATCTGGTCTCCCACAGTACACAGAACATGGAAATGCAATTATTTTAGTAAATATAAACTGCTAAATACCTTTTCTCATCAGCAGTATAGAGCAGTCTTTTGACTTCTATCAGTGTCCAGCCGAGCACAGGTTAAAACTCGGAGGAGAAATTTTATTTCTGCTCTAGAAGGATGCAGAACCTCTGACCTCTGTCTGGACAGTGCTGGTTGGCCCTGTGCTGATCACATACACTCTCCCAAGAAAAAAATAAACCTCTCTAGTAATACAAACCAAACTGAGCATGTGCAGACTGTCTCCACACTATATGTCTTATCAGGAGATAAGAGGGGGACACTGGAGGAAGGGGAGGATCAGAGAAGACAGGATCAAACAGCCATTTTACACAACACAGAGGATTAACCCCTTAGGTTCCACAGTGAGTATAAGAAGCGTGCTTTACTGTATATACAGACTGATTGTACTGTGGGGGGTTTAGTAACACTTTAAGCTTCAATGGCGATGTTCAAATGCCATGGTTGCAATGGTCACAAACATATTGCAATCGGTAGGTGGCAAGCACACTGAATGAGACCCATTCAAGCAAACGGGGAAGCGCAGCAAACGCCTCGCGTTCACGTGCAGTGCGGATGGTTGTGCCGCATTTGTTTGGTGAAAAATTGGGTTAAAATAGGCGATGAGAAGGTGTCACATCACCTCCTCACCGCCCGTCAACTGCCTCTGAAAAGCTGTTGACCACCCATCACAACCAAGCTCAAACATATGACTGGTCCCTATGGGCAATGGTACAACTTTAAGGCTCTCCATACACAGCACAATTTAACGGTACAATCGCCTTAAGACTCCATTTACACGGCGTTCCGTGAACACACAGAAGGCACTTGTTGCACATGCGGTGCCGTTCATTATCAATGGCACCCCGAATGCGGCAAGCAGAAACGTGTTATTGGATTTGTTAAAATGCACAGTTCACAAACACATGAAGCCCGAAGCCATAAAAAGTACAGGAGCTTCTTTGTTACGTTTGTCGCACGTAAGCAGCACATTGAAATAAAAAATGCACAAAAAAGTACATGAAAATGTGTGTTCACGAGACGCTAGGTGCAAACCTGTGCTTTAACATGGTTGTAGACCTCAGACGTGAAATATGAACACAGCAAATCCCTCTATAGTGTGCACTTGTCCCAATCCAGAGCACGAAGTGTCATTTTTGTCTGCTGCCTCCTTTCTCTGCTATCAGCACAAGTCTCTTCTGACAGGTTTTCCTGACTCCAAAAGAAAAATGGTGACAGGGGAGGGACCTCCAGCAGATTGACTCAACTCTGGGCAACACAGTGGCTAAATGGTTAGCACTTCCGCCTGGCAGTACTAGGGTCGTTGGTTCGAATCCCAGCCATGGCACCTCCTGCCTGGAGTTTGCATGTTCTCCCTGTGCCTGCGTGGGTTTCCTCCGGGTTCTCCGGTTTCCTCCCACACTCCAAAGACATGCTGGTAGGTTAATTGGATCCTGTCTAAATTAGCCCTAGTATGTGTATGTATGAATGTGAGCTAGGGACCTTAGATTGTACACCCCTTGAGGGTTAGGGACCTTAGATTGTACGCCCCTTGAGGGTTAGGGACCTTAGATTGTACACCCCTTGAGGGTTAGGGACCTTAGATTGTACGCCCCTTGAGGGTTAGGGACCTTAGATTGTACGCCCCTTGAGGGTTAGGGACCTTAGATTGTACGCCCCTTGAGGGTTAGGGACCTTAGATTGTACACCCCTTGAGGGTTAGGGACCTTACATTGTACGCCCCTTGAGGGTTAGGGACCTTAGATCGTACGCCCCTTGAGGGTTAGGGACCTTAGATTGTACGCCCCTTGAGGGTTAGGGACCTTAGATTGTACGCATGTGTGGTGAGCATGAATCTAAAGTTGATTGTATGGTCAGGTTATAACGTGTGTGGTGATCCTTGGTTTTACCAAAGCTATGTAATATGGGGACAATGTTAAACTATCCAAGCAATTTGTATCCAATCAGGCAGGTCCTTGCACTACATACACGACCATAACTTGGCGCTGTAAACGGGTCTAATAGGGAGCAAAGCTTTTTACAATGTCTTCACTGGGACTGTGTTGGGCACCTTGTATTTGCCATGTCTTGTGTCGGGACTGCCCTGGGCACCTCGTCTTTGCCATGTCTTGTGCTGGGACTGCCCTGGGCACCTCGTCTTTGCCTTGTCTTGTGCTGGGACTGCCCTGGGCACCTTGTCTTTGCCTTGTCTTGTGTTGGGACTGCGCTGGGCACCTTGTCTTTGCCTTGTCTTGTGTTGGGACTGCGCTGGGCACCTTGTCTTTGCCTTGTCTTGTGTTGGGACTGCGCTGGGCACCTTGTCTTTGCCTTGTCTTGTGTTGGGACTGCGCTGGGCACCTTGTCTTTGCCTTGTCTTGTGTTGGGACTGCGCCGGGCACCTCGTCATTGCCTTGTCTTGTGTTAGGACTGAGCTAGGCATCTCATATTTACCATGTCTTGTGCTGGGACTGCCCTGGGCACCTTGTCTTTGCCTTGTCTTGTGTTGGGACTGCGCCGGGCACCTCGTCATTGCCTTTTCTTGTGTAGGGACTGCCCTGGGCACCTCATCATTGCCTTTTCTTGTGTAGGGACTGCCCTGGGCACCTCGTTATTCCCTTGTCTTGTGTTGGTACTGCCCTGGGCACCTCGTCTTTGCATTGACTTGCATTGGATCTGTGGTGACCATCTTGCCTTTGCCATATCTTGCTTTAGACTGCGTTGGGCACCTTGTCTTTGCCTTGCCTCACTTGGGACTGCGTTGGGCACCTTGTCTTTGCCATTCCTCACTTGGGACTGCGTTGAGCACCTTGTCTTTGCTATGCCCAACTTGGGACTGTGCTGGGCACCTTGTCCTTGCCTCCTTTTTTATTGAGACTGCGCTGGGCACCTTGTCTTTGCCATGTCTGGTTTGGGACTGTGCTGGGCACCTTGTCTTTGCCTTGCCTCACTTGGGACTGCGTTGGGCACCTTGTCTTTGCCTTGCCTCACTTGGGACTGCGTTGGGCACCTTGTCTTTGCCTTGCCTCACTTGGGACTGCGTTGGGCACCTTGTCTTTGCCTTGCCTCACTTGGGACTGCGTTGGGCACCTTGTCTTTGCCTTGCCTCACTTGGGACTGCGTTGGGCACCTTGTCTTTGCCTTGCCTCACTTGGGACTGCGTTGGGCACCTTGTCTTTGCCTTGCCTCACTTGGGACTGCGTTGGGCACCTTGTCTTTGCCTTGCCTCACTTGGGACTGCGTTGGGCACCTTGTCTTTGCCATTCCTCACTTGGGACTGCGTTGGGCACCTTGTCTTTGCCTTGCCTCACTTGGGACTGCGTTGGGCACCTTGTCTTTGCCTTGCCTCACTTGGGACTGCGTTGAGCACCTTGTCTTTGCTATGCCCAACTTGGGACTGTGCTGGGCACCTTGTCCTTGCCTCCTTTTTTTTATTGAGACTGCGCTGGGCACCTTGTCTTTGCCATGTCTGGTTTGGGACTGTGCTGGGCACCTTGTCTTTGCCTTGCCTCACTTGGGACTGCGTTGGGCACCTTGTCTTTGCCTTGCCTCACTTGGGACTGCGTTGGGCACCTTGTCTTTGCCATTCCTCACTTGGGACTGCGTTGAGCACCTTGTCTTTGCTATGCCCAACTTGGGACTGTGCTGGGCACCTTGTCCTTGCCTACTGTTTTATTGGGACTGTGCTGGGCACCTTGTCTTTGCCATGTCTGGTTTGGGACTGTGCTGGGCACATTGTCTTTGCCATGTCTGGTTTGGGACTGTGCAGGGCACATTGTCCTTGCCTACTGTTGCACTGGGACTGCGCTGGACATCTTGTCTTGCTTTGCGACATCTCTGGACAATTTGTTTTAGCCTTGTGGCCTGTTGGGACTGCGCTGGCCCAGGTGTGTTGGGACTGCCTAGTGTTGCTCCAACACATTTGGATCGAACAAGCCCTCGAAGTTTGCAGACGAACAACACAGTCCTTTACAACATGGACTTGAACTTAAAACTAAGAATAACAGATGTACAGTAAGCACACATTACTACACAATCTACACATTGAACCCGAAAGGGGGGCAGCTGTGCATGGCGGCGGCGGAGGAGGAGGAGGAGGGGGGGTTTGACTACAATTTTGGAATGTGATCAGCAGCTTTTACATAACAGGACTTCTCTTTTGGCTCGTTTTGCCCGTACACAAACTGTCCCAGATTAAAAACCAAGGAAGATATATATACGGAAGGGACTTACCATGATCTCTCGGGGGTCTTGCTTGAGGGTGAAGGTGGTCTTGGGTCTGGGCAGCATGGTGCCAGGTCTGGAGATGTGTAGAAAGGACAGAGCTGTATAAACAGGCAGAGTCAGCCTCTTTCTGCTGTTGCGGCTTCCATGGTGACTGTATAAAGAGGACTTTGTTCTGCTGCTGTGCGGACGAGAATGGCCCTGGGTAGGGGCTGGGGACAGTTAGTCACCCCGAACGGCAGTGAGAAGTCTACAGCAGGCAGTGGCGATCGTTGTGTGGCTGGGATTCCCGTTGATGGAAGGAGGGGGAAGAAGGTTACAGGCTCCCTCCCCTGCGTCTGCTTTTCAGTCTCATCGCCATAGTGAAACTGACACTGTGACTGCAAGTGCCCAACTCTTAAAGGAGAACTTTCTGTGCTTTCCGTCACTTAAAGCAGAACTTGGACCCGAGCCGAATACTTTTTGAACAGGAAGGATTTTTATTGTATAAAAGATGTATTAAGTCTCTTCTGCAATAAAGGCGTATTACAAGACGCCTAAAGCTGGCCGTACGGGGTTAGGTTTTAATACCAACAGTCTTCCAAATGTTCTATGGCGTTCTTTCTTGCTAATGAGTCAGTTAATTTTGTTTGAAATCCTTTAACATTTTTGCTAGATCTGCCATTTGTACGAAATCCTAGATACGATTTCACATGGGCAGCCCGGGGACATTAAAAAGTAGGTGATTGACCCCTTGATTTTACCATCCCTTATTACCCATGTTAGATTGTGCATTTATTTATTTATTACAGGTACTTGTATAGCACTGTCAATTTACGCAGCACTTTACATATATATTGTACATTCACATCAGTCCCTAACCCTCAAGGGGTGTACAATCTAAGGTCCCTAACCCTCAAGGGGTGTACAATCTAAGGTCCCTAACCCTCAAGGGGTGTACAATCTAAGGTCCCTAACCCTCAAGGGGCGTACAATCTAAGGTCCCTAACCCTCAAGGGGCGTACAATCTAAGGTCCCTAACCCTCAAGGGGCGTACAATGTAAGGTCCCTAACCCTCAAGGGGCGTACAATCTAAGGTCCCTAACCCTCAAGGGGCGTACAATCTAAGGTCCCTAACCCTTAAGGGGCGTACAATCTAAGGTCCCTAACCCTCAAGGGGCGTACAATCTAAGGTCCCTAACCCTCAAGGGGCGTACAATCTAAGGTCCCTAACCCTCAAGGGGCGTACAATCTAAGGTCCCTAACCCTCAAGGGGCGTACAATCTAAGGTCCCTAACCCTCAAGGGGCGTACAATCTAAGGTCCCTAACCCTCAAGGGGCGTACAATCTAAGGTCCCTAACTCTCAAGGGGCGTACAATCTAAGGTCCCTAACCCTCAAGGGGCGTACAATCTAAGGTCCCTAACCCTCAAAGGGCGTACAATCTAAGGTCCTTAATCCTTAAGGGGTGTACAATCTAAGGTCCCTAACTCACATTCATACATACACATACTAGGGCCAATTTAGACAGGATCCAATTAACCTACCAGCATGTCTTTGGATTGTGGGAGGAAACCAGAGTACCCAGAGGAAACCCACGCAGGCACAGGGAGAACATGCAAACTCCAGGCAGGTGGTGCCATGGTTTGGGTTTGAACCAACGACCCGAGTACTGCCAGGTGGAAGTGCTAACTATTTAGCCATTGTGCTGCCCATGCATTACTGCAATGGGCAGCACAGTGGCTAAATGGTTAGCACTTCCGCCTGGTAGTACTAGGGTTGTTGGTTCGAATACCGACCACGGCAACACCTGCCTGGAGTTTGCATGTCCTCCCTGTGCCTGCGTGGGTTTCCTCCCACACTCCAAAGACATGCTGGTAGGTGAATTGGCTCCTGTCTGAATTGTCCCTAGTATGTGTATGTATGAATGTGAGTTAGGGACCTTAGATTGTACACTCCTTGAGGGTTATGGACCTTAGATTGTACGCCCCTTGAGGGTTAGGGACCTTAGATTGTACGCCCCTTGAGGGTTAGGGACCTTAGATTGTACGCCCCTTGAGGGTTAGGGACCTTAGATTGTACGCCCCTTGAGGGTTAGGGACCTTAGATTGTACACCCCTTGAGGGTTAGGGACTGATGTGAATGTACAATATATGTAAAGTGCTGCGTAAATTGATGGCGCTATATAAGTACCTGAAATAAATAAATAAATAAATGTGCAGCACCTCACTGTAGATGAGCATTTCTTGTTGTTGCAACGCAAAGGTAATTGCAGCCCAGTGAATGTCTAGATGCATATGCCCTGTGCGTTTTGTTACCCTGCTTTGAAAAGAAAGCCATGAAGGGCCTATTTTTCCATGACATGAGGTGTGCTGTAGCACACTATTTTTTTTATGTGAATAGGCGCAAAATGTTTTTATTATTATTTTTGCCTTCCTCTGGATCAACTGCAAGTTTAGGTTTCTCAGAATGCAAGGGACTTGTAGTAATTTATTTTTATTTTTGGTGGAACTCAAAGAACGTGTGTATTCTTTAAGCTCAAGTAGTGATCTTACTATGTAAGATTAGTGTCGTGATATTTAAAGTTCTTTTCATGTAGTTGTCACATGTTTACTTTCCTGTGTTGCCGTTTAAAGACCATGTCTTGGAGATTTGTAGACTGTCCCGGTCTAGTGGCTGTCTGTACACCAGGGAGAGTGATTGGCTAGAACAATGAGGCACATAGAGAGGTCTTTGTTTTCAGTCAGTCTAAGCAGATGGATTTGATGGGCATTTAGAGGTAGGTTAGACCAGCCTTTCTCAACCAGGGTGCCTTGAGGTTTCTTCAGGGGTGCCTTGGCAAAATGTCTAAAAATTGCCCAAAACTTGTATACAAGTCAACGGGTGGAACAAGCCTGCCTTTTAGTTACACAAAGCTGCAGGTTTTAATTGCGCACCATTTAAGACCTTCTAGCCACCATGTCCTGATAACCAATGGCATCATCAGTTGATAAGGAGGATGTCAGCTGCCTACACAGCATCCTAGTTTGACCCTCCCCATCAATACTGAGGCCACATTAGGTCAGCGATGGAAAAAACTGAGGGGGAAGAGAAACATTGGAATACTAGTCAGTACCAGTGAGCAACAGTGTGTTGGCTCTGGAAGTATAATCGCCTCTAATGTTGGGTGTCCTACATGTGTGGATGTTGCTGCGTTATATAAAACTATTAGAATAGTTTTTCACATTTTAGAATGGGGTGCCCTCTTAAGATTTAGGATAGTTTTGAGGCACCCTTTAAAATTATGGACAGTCTTGAGGCACCCCATCTAAAGATGCCTTCCGTTCTCGTTTTCATAGGTACTCAGATCTGATGAGTGTTTAGGGTCTATGCTGTGGAATGAGGAGAAAGGTGGTAAATGGTGACATCTAGGTCTATGCTGTAGAATGAGGAGAAAGGTGGTAAATGGTGACATCTAGGTCTATGCTGTAGAATGAGGAGTAAGGTGGTAAATGGTGACATCTAGGTCTATGCTGTAGAATGAGGAGAAAGGAGATAAATGGTGACATCTAGGTCTATGCTGTAGAATGAGGAGTAAAGAGGTAAATGGTGACATCTAGGTCTATGCTGTAGAATGAGGAGTAAGGAGGTAAATGGGGACATCTAGGTCTATGCTGTAGAATGAGGAGAAAGGAGGTAAATGGTGACATCTAGGTCTATGCTGTAGAATGAGGAGTAAAGAGGTAAATAGTGACATCTAGGTCTATGCTGTAGAATGAGGAGAAAGGAGGTAAATGGTAACATCTAGGTCTATGCTGTAGAATGAGGAGTAAAGAGGTAAATGGTGACATCTAGGTCTATGCTGTAGAATGAGGAGTAATGAGGTAAATGGTGACATCTAGGACTATGCTGTAGAATGAGAAGAAAGGAGGTAAATGGTGACATCTAGGTCTATGCTGTAGAATGAGGAGAAAGGTGGTAAATGGTGACATCTAGGTCTATGCTGTAGAATCAGGAGTAAAGAGGTAAATGGGAACATCTAGGTCTATGCTGTAGAATGAGGAGTAATGAGGTAAATGGTGACATCCAGCACTGGTGCTTGGTTAAGGTTTTCCAACTTGTCAGTTGTGTTTGTAAGTGCGAACAGATCAATGTCTGGGTCAACCAGCTGGATTTGGCGATGATCACCTGTAGGCTCGCTCTCTGAAAAATAACTTGAAATAGATTGTAGGTTGGGTAAACTTTCTTTTAAGCCCCGGAGTCCAGAAATGACATGGCCAGCCAGCTGCTCCTGGGACAACCCGAGGCTTTGATAAGATGTTCCTGAACACTTCTCTCTCAGCCCTTGGTCTGACCACTTGCTACAGACAAATCTCACTTTTCCAGCATGTAAGGCTAATCATATATGTTGTGATCTGATGTTCCTGATTAGACAACTTGTAGGGTTTACTTAAGAGGCCATGCTGACCCACTTCCAAATATTTGGAAGCTGACCCTTCTGTTTTTCTTAGAAGGAAAGAAAACAAGTATACTTGGCTTTGATGAAGTGAGCCAGCCTCTGGAGTCTCTATACTGTATGTCTTGGAAGCTCCAGTGGTGAGATCTCCTGGCCATAATTCCTGGCCACCTGGAAGATTTGGGTGTTCTTGTTTTACTTGGTGTGTGTTCCAGCTTTTCCTTTTAGAATCTATATTATATAAAACATAAACAAGATCCACAAGGGATGGTGTGAGACCCTCATAATTGGCGCAACAGATGTGTAGACCTGGAATTTCGGAGATCTCCTCAGAAAGAAGAAGATAGTAGAGACTGGAAGGGGGGTAACTTTCCAGTAGGTGACAAGCTTCGGTTTGGTCCAAACCCAGAAGTTAGCTGTCATTGTTGGGCCAATTTGCTAAACACAGGATCTTATTAGGTCATATTGACCCAGTATGGCTTTGTGCCCAAATGAGGTTGATTTTGTGTACATCAGCTACGCTGCATGGAACCTCTTGCCCACGGCTCATTGGCCTAGCAATGACTGAAAACTTTTGGGTTAAGACCAAACCCAAGTTCATCCTATTTTTCACCATTCACTAAATAAGAAAATATGGGTTTTGAGTGGACTGACCCTTTTAGCGGTTAGGGCTCATGCAGCACTGGGACTTGATTTCAAATCCTACCAGAGATACCATTTGTGTAGAACAGGAGTCTCCAAAATTTCTAAGCAAAGGGTCAGTTTTTTTGTCCTTCAAGCTTTAGGGGGTCCGGACTGTGGCCAGTGGGAGTAGAAAATGTGCTGACATAAGTGCCCCATCATTGCTTTTAATGGGAGCAATAGTGCCCCATCGATGGTGTCAGTAGTGGGAATGGTGCCCCATCATTGGTGTCAGTTGGTGGAATAGTGGCCCAAGGGCTAGATAAAGGCAAGCAAAGGGCCACTTCTGGCTCTAGGGCTATAATTGGAGACCACTGGAATGCTATAGTTGAAAACATGCCATAAAACACGTGTTTGTATTGCAGAAAATCAGCTGGGTGTTACACATCCTTTGGTTAATAAGGAATCATCCGAATGCAGAGTTTGCTCGCTGTCCTTAGTGTGAACTGGTCATTAGGAGAACTTTGAGTTGGAATTTAATTTCCTGACTCTTCACAATATTCTCAGAACAGCCAGCCAGTCCAAGCCGCCATAAGTTCCAGTTTGAGCAGTCAGGTTTGCCCCTTAGGGCTAGGTTCACATCTCCGTGTTCCTTCGGGCCACGTTTTGTGCGGGCACTAGAGCTCATTCATTTGAATGGACTCCCGTACCTCGGGACACACAGGGAAGACGTCCCTGCACTTCTTCTGAAAACGCAGCAAGCACGGGAACCTCAGTTCCCAGTACAGTTGTGATTTCCAGTGCGGGCGGCATGCCCAGGGGCAGACTGACCATTTGGAAACTCGGGCACCGCCTGGGGTCAGTAGGGGGCCCCATGAGATGCCCCTGGTACCTTTTTCATAGGCTTTTTTGAGTTTGGGCAAGGACACAGGGGCCCCATGATCCCCTATTGCCCGGGGGCCCCATGAGTTGTCAGTCCGCCCCTGGGCATGCCATTAGAATTAATGGCACTCGCACGCGGGTCCGCATTCCTCTGTGCGGGTGCACGGATTTTTGTGTGGATCCGCAGTGGCACCACCCACACAGATGTGAACCAGGGGTAAGTCATGGCATGGGAAAAACTGGGAACCCTTATTGAAGATTTAGATATTGTTTACGTTCATTCCATTAGATGCTTCGTTAAATGGGACCCACTGCGACCATCTCCCAGGCAAGGAAACTAAAAACGTTTGCAACGCAATAAATAAAAGCTCAACCTATGATTAAAGCAGACCCTTCCCCACTACACTAAAAATCCCTGGTACGGCACCTCTACAGCATTGGTGACATAGCCAGGACCTCACAGATGCCCCCTGGAAAGGCTATGTCACCAGTGCCCTACAGGGCCATCTTGGCTGTACCATGCAAGATCTCAGGAGAAAGGGCATTTGCTTTAATCAGATGACTGCAGGGTTTACATTCGTGTCCATGTGCAGATTTATGCAAGTACCGCCATATGCCCATGTGTAGCCGTGGGTGGCTCCACGCAGGAGCTGTTGAAAGCAGATGATTTTCATGCAGGCTCTGTACACTCCTGCACGCTATATAGCCACCTTGGGGCTGTGTGCATGAGCTCTTAAATTCTCTGTTTGCACACTGTGGTGAAGTGATTCTTAACCACTTCCAGTCCGGACACTTTTACCCCCTTCCTGACCAGGGCAATTTTCAGCATTTAGCGCTATCACACTTTGACAATTGCGTGGTCATGCCACACTGTACCCAAATGAATTTTTTACCATTTTTTTTGAGACAGATAAAGCTTTATTTTGGTGGTATTTATTCACCGCTGGGATTTGTATTTTTTTTGCTATGTAAATGAAATGTCCAAAAATTTTGAAAAAAAGTGTTTTTTTAATAAAATTTTGCAAATAAATAATATTTCATCATAAATCTTAGCCAAAATTTATTCCGTTATCTTTTTTTGTAAAAAAAAAAAAATCCAAATTAGTTTATAACCAAAAATTATAATTTTTAAACATTTTGTTTTACATTTTTATTTTATTTTTTTATATTATTATTTTTTATTTTTTTTTTTTTACATACTGTCACCCTAGCATTACAGTGTCACCATGGTGACACTGTACTACTTGTGGGGGGTGATGAAGATTTTTTTATTTTTTTTTACACTGATTGCTTTTACACCAATATAGGATGTAAAAGCAATCATTTCTCTTTCTCTCTGTCTGCATTCTTGCACTCATTGAGAAGTACTGAGTGAGCTGTGATTGGTCACACCTTGTCACATGGTACAAGGCTGTTGTGAATAGCCTTGTACCATGTGACCTCTGTGATCATTCACAGATTTCACACGTAGTAAGCAATGATGTCACAAGTGACATCTTGCTTACTACTTTGCATGTGATCACTGATTGGCCAATCAGTGATCACATGATCGGGACCTCGTACAGAGGTCCGGTCCGACGATCGGTGTTTCACTGTGTCCGGAGGACACAGCGGGCACCGGATCGTGGTGCTGCGCGCTCCCAGGGAGCGCGCACAAGCAGGGTGCAGGGAGGCCATTTATAAACGGCCACCCGACCCTGCAGTGCCACCGTCCGGCCGATTATATGCAACGGCCGGTCGGGAAGTGGTTAATAATGGACTGTTCATCTTCCTCAAGCGTAGAAGAAAGTTAAATTAAAGCGGAGCTCCAGTCAGTTTTTTTTTTTCCCCTGCTAAAAAACACCCCAGCGATAGTCGCAGTTTATCTAATCCATTCCAGCATATGTTGTAAATGTAGTCTTTTTTGTGTTAGGCCCCATGTACACGGGACACTTCTGAACGATGGAAACTGACTGCTGGAAAACGTAGGTTAAAAACGTCTGTTTAGCCACATTCGCATACCGCGTTTATGAGCGTTTGTGTTTAGAAGCGTTTTTTTAAGATAACCTCAGGAGACCTTCCAAAATGCCCAGAATGCACTGAAAAACAGTAAAAAATTAACTAATTCAGACATTTTGAGAGGCATAGAGAGAGCAGTACACCGTGTTCCAAATTATTATGCAAATGATATTTTTCTCATTTACCTAAATAATTGATGTAAATAACATTCAGCATAATTCTCATGTTATCAGCTATTAAGAGTACAATTCAACTTTTATTGAACAAACCTCCTAATGATAACAGGATTTTTGTTCCAAATTATTCCGCACAGTAAGTATCAAAACACTTTATAGGTTGTAAAGAACTGAAAATTGTCATTTGTTGTGTTTGCAGCATATTTACTGAAATCAAAGCTATTTCAATCAAACTTTTAACAACATTTTAACTTTTTAAACATTTTAACAGATCACGTTACATTGTAACATCGGACCCCTTATTTGCTAGCAGCTTCACAAGTCTTGCATCCATTGAACTTGTGAGTTTTTGGACAGTTTCTGCTTGAATTTGTTTGCAAGATGTCAGAATAGCCTCCCAGAGCTGCTGTTTGGATGTAAACTGCCTCCCAGCCTCATCGATCTTTTGCTTGAGGATGCTCCAAAGGTTCTCAATAGGATTGAGGTCAGGGGAGGATGGAGGCCATACCATGACTTTCTCTCCTTTTATCCCCATAGCAGCCATTGATGCAGAGGTATTCTTTGCAGCATGAGATGGTGCATTGTCATGCATGAAGATGATTTTATTACGGAAAGCATAGTTCTTCCTTCTGTACCAGGGAAGAAAGTGGTCAGTCATAAATTCCACATACTTTGCAGAGGTCATCTTTACACCTTCGGGGACCCTAAAGGGGCTGACCATCTCTGTTCCCATGATTCCGGCCCAAATCATGACTCCACCACCGCCTTGCTGACATCGCAGCCTTGTTGGAACAGGGTGGCCGTCCACCAACCATCCACTACTCCATCCATCTGGACCATCCAGGGTTGCACGGCACTCATCAGTGAACAGGACTGTTTGAAAATTAGTCTTCTTGTATTTTTCTGCCCAATGCAGCCGTTTCTGCTTGTGAGAATTGGTTAGTGGTGGCCGAATAGAAGGTTTCTGCACAGTTGCAGGACTCTGGAGGACTCTACACCTTGATGTCCGTGGGACTCCAGAGGCACCAGCAGCTTCAAATATCTGTTTGCTGCTATGTAATGGGATTTTAGCAGCTGCTCTCTTGATCCAATGAATGGATCTGGCAGAAATCTTCCTCAATGTGCCTTTATCTGCACCAACCCGTCTGTGCTCTGAATCAGCCACAAATCTCTTAATAGTGCGATGATCACGCTTAAGTTTTCGTGAAATATCTAATGTTTTCATACCTCGTCCAAGGCATTGAACTCTTTCACTCTTTTCGGCAGCAGAGAGATCCTCTTTCTTCCCCATATTGCTTGAAAATGGTGCTCTGCTTAATAATGTGGAACACCCTCCTTTAGTAGTTTTTCCTTAAATTGGGCTCACCGGCCAATCTAATGATCACAGGTGTCCGACATTGTTTTCAGTGATCAAAAGAGCCCTGACACACAATGCCACCCATGAGTTACACTGAAAAACAAAATATTTCATCTTTGTGACACTTAAATAGAATTTGCATAATAATTTGGAACACGGTGTATATGTTAAGATTAGCTGCCTTTTTTTTTCATGGTATTTGGATGTGTTCCGGCTCATTTCTGTGCAGAAATTATTGCAGCAGTGTCTAACATATTTTTTTTTTCATGACTCCTGGGATTGATGACACTTCTATCCCAGGAGCCAACGGGTGGTTGGATAATGACGCACCTTGCCACGTCCAGGTACAGCAGAAGCAGAGATGTTTATTGACCCTAAAAGGTCTTGTAAAAAAAAAAATCCGAACATTAATGGCATTGCGATCAGCGACACCGGGGGCCGAGCTTTTTACAATAGTGTGGAAATCCACTTGAAGAGATATCCGGTAAGTTCCCAGCTAGGAATATTTTTATATTCGTGAGTTAAATCCCCTCGTAGGCAGCTGTCACTGGAACAAGTTTCCCAATTGAAGGATATTCCCTCTAATCTGTTCTGGTGGCAGCTGAAAATTTTGGATTTAGCTTTGCTTTCGTTCCTGGTGATATTGGTGAATGTAGATCGGGGGGGGGGGGGGGTCTAAAACGTTCTAAACAAAGGGCCAGTTTACTCTCCTTCAGACTTTAGGGGGGGGGGCAGTTGAAGTATAAAATGCCCCAGTGTCAGTGGGGGAAGACAGTGTCTCATGCTTAGTCATTGTAAGTAAATAAATGACATGGTACCTGTAGTCAGTAGTAATAGGAATATTACTCCAGCTCTGGCATTTAGTAAGGAGACTAGCACTCAATTATTTATATTAGTCGGAGGAGTTATGCCCCATCGGTGGTATCAGTGAGCGGAATTAAGTCCCATCTGTGGTGTCCGTGGGAAGAATAGTGCCCCATCATTGGTATCAGTGCGAAGAATAGTGCCCCATCATTGGTATCAGTGCGAAGAATAGTGCCTCATCATTGGTGTCGGTGGGAGGAATAGTGCCCCATCATTGGTATCAGTGGGTGGAATAGTGCCCCATCATTGGTGTCAGTGGGAGGAATAGTGCCCCATCATTGGTATCAGTGGGAGGAATAGTGCCCCATCATTGGTGTCAGTGGGAGGAATAGTGCCCCATCATTGGTGTCAGTGGGAGGAATAGTGCCCCATCATTGGTATCAGTGGGTGGAATAGTGCCCCATCATTGGTGTCAGTGGGAGGAATAGTGCCCCATCATTGGTATCAGTGGGAGGAATAGTGCCCCATCATTGGTGTCAGTGGGAGGAATAGTGCCCCATCATTGGTGTCAGTGGGAGGAATAGTGCCCCATCATTGGTGTCAGTGGGAGGAATAGTGCCCCATCATTGGTGTCATTGAGAAGACTTGTACCCCATTGTTGGTATTCGAGGAAAGAATAGTGCCCCACTGTTGGTGTCAGTGGGAGGAATAGTGCCCTACTGCTGGTCTCAGTGAGAGGAATTATGCCCCGTCATTGGTACCAGGGAGAGAAATAGTGCCCCATTGTTGGTGTCAGTGGGATGAATAGTGCCCTATTGTTGGTGTCATTGAGAGAATTGGTGCCCCATTGTTGCTATTAGAGGAAGACATAATGCCCTATTGCTGGTATTAGTGGGAGGAATAGTGGCCCATTTTTGGTGTCAGTAGGAGGAATCTTCCCTTATTGTTGGTGTCAGTGGGGGGAAAGGGTGCCCAATTGTTGTCAGTAGGAGAAATAGTGCCCCATTGTTGGTATCAGTGTGAGGAATAGTGCCCCATTGTTGGTGCCAGTGGGAGGAATAGTGCCCCATCATTGATATCAGTGGGAGGAATAGTGCCTAGTTGTTGGTATCAGTGGGAGGAATAGTGCCCCATTTTTGGTGTCAGTGGTGTAAAGAGTTCCCCATTGTTGGTGTCAGTAGGAGGAAGAGTTCCCCATTGTTGGTGTCAGTAGGAGGAAGAGTTCCCCATTGTTGGTGTCAGTGGGAGGAAGAGTGCCCCATTATTGGTGTCAGTGGGAGGAACGTTTAAAAGCAAGTGCCTTCATTATTGACACCAATGCATGTTTCCCAAAGGGCACAATTTTTCTGCATTCTCCCAACTTTTGCTGAATTTGGGGGAAAAGAAAAGTCAGTTTTGCACATTCCTAGTAAACCTGAATGATGGACATAGCCTAGGTGTCTATGTTTGGGAGGGCAGCACCAGGGGCGGACTGACAACTCATGGGGCCCCCAGGCAATAGGGGATCATGGGGCCCCTTTGTCCTTGCCCACACTCAAAGCACACACAAAAAAGCCTATAAAACGGTACCAGGGGCATTTCATGTGGCCCCCTACTGACCCCGGGCCCTCGGGCAGTGCTCGAGTGCTCAGTCCCCCCTGGTCAGCACACATTGTGAGTGCCGGAGCGCAGTTGGACCATATACAGTGAACATGCCGGATGCCCCATGGAGAATCGGTGATAAAAATAAATGTCTGTCCAGCTATTACCAGCATCCAAAGGAAGTCTATTGTCAGAATCGGACGTCTTTAAAATGTTAATAAAGTTGTGTAAATTTGGATAAAAATACAGGATTTTGCCAGTTCATGAATATTCAGCCGACCTCTGATAGTGAATGGAGGAATTTATCAACGAGTAAAACAGACTTGTGTGTGAGCTGACAGAGAGCCGATTATACAACAAAGGAAGGAATGTAACAAAGGAAGGAATTTGGATTTGTTTCACTTGCCAAGTATAAGCCGATCGAGTGACCGAACCTTAAACTGGCGCTGACACACCCTGAATAGACAGGTGTCTGGAACCCGACACTGCGAGACACCCCAGATCCCATTACTCTATGGATCGCCACAATCAACAGATCCCTATTCATTATTAAACAGCAGTGACAACCCCGCTGGGTCATCACCTATTATGTGACCTGAAAGGGAACCGGAAAAAATATCAACTGCTAGAATTCTGATTTCTTTTTTCGTTACAGCGAAGGTACACATCAGTCAAGAAAGATTTACATTTAAAGAGCCAGTACATTCAGTGGGAGGAATAGTGCCCCATCATTGGTGTCAGTGGGTGGAATAGTGCCCCATCATTGGTGTCAGTGGGAGGAATAGTGCCCCATCATTGGTGTCAGTGGGAGGAATAGTGCCCCATCATTGATATCAGTGGGAGGAATAGTGCCCCATCATTGGTGTCGGTGGGAGGAATAGTGCCCCATCATTGGTGTCGGTGGGAGGAATAGTGCCCCATCATTGGTGTCGGTGGGAGGAATAGTGCCCCATCATTGGTGTCGGTGGGAGGAATAGTGCCCCATCATTGGTGTCGGTGGGAGGAATAGTGCCCCATCATTGGTGTCAGTGGGAGGAATAGTGCCCCATCATTGGTGTCGGTGGGAGGAATAGTGCCCCATCATTGGTATCGGTGGGAGGAATAGTGCCCCATCATTGGTGTCGGTGGGAGGAATAGTGCCCCATCATTGGTATCAGTGGGAGGAATAGTGCCCCATCATTGGTATCAGTGGGAGGAATAGTGCCCCATTATTGGTGTCAGTGGGAGGAATAGTGCCCCGTCATTGGTGTCAGTGGGAGGAATAGTGCCCCATCATTGGTGTCAGTGGGAGGAATAGTGCCCCATCATTGGTATCAGTGGGAGGAATGGTGCTCCATCATTGGTGTCAATGGGTGGAATAGTGCCCCATCATTGGTGTCAAGGGGAGGAATAGTGCCCCATCATTGGTGTCGGTGGGAGGAATAGTGCCCCATCATTGGTATCAGTGGGAGGAATAGTGCCCCATCACTGGTGTCAATGGGTGGAATAGTGTCCCATCATTGGTGTCAGTGGGAGGAATAGTGCCCCATCATTGGTATTAGTGGGAGGAATAGTGTCCCATCATTGGTGTCAGTGGGAGGAATAGTGCTCCATCATTGGTATTAGTGGGAGGAATAGTGCTCCATCATTGGTATTAGTGGGAGGAATAGTGTCCCATCATTGGTATCAGTGGGAGGAATAGTGTCCCATCATTGGTATTAGTGGGAGGAATTGTGTCCCATCATTGGTGTCAGTGGGAGGAATAGTGTCCCATCATTGGTATTAGTGGGAGGAATAGTGCCCCATCATTGGTATCAGTGGGAGGAATAGTGCTCCATCAATGGTGTCAGTGGGAGGAATAGTGTCCCATCATTGGTATTAGTGGGGGGAATAGTGTCCCATCATTGGTATTAGTGGGGGGAATAGTGCCCCATCATTGGTATCAGTGGGAGGAATAGTGCCCCATCATTGGTATCAGTGGGAGGAATAGTGCCCCATCATTGGTATCAGTGGGAGGAATAGTGCTCCATCAATGGTGTCAGTGGGAGGAATAGTGCCCCATCATTGGTATCAGTAGGAGGAATAGTGACCCAGCATTGGTATCAGTGGGAGGAATAGTGTCCCATCATTGGTATCAGTGGGGGGAATAGTGCCCCATCATTGGTGTCAGTGGGAGGAATAGTGCCCCATCATTGGTGTCAGTGGGAGGAATAGTGCCCCATCATTGGTGTCAGTGGGAGGAATAGTGCCCCATCATTGGTGTCAGTGGGAGGAATAGTGCCCCATCATTGGTATCAGTGGGAGGAATAGTGCTCCATCATTGATGTCAGTGGGTGGAATAGTGCCCCATCATTGGTATCAGTGGGGGGAATAGTGCCCCATCATTGGTGTCAATGGGTGGAATAGTGCTCCATCATTGGTGTCAATGGGTGGAATAGTGCCCCATCATTGGTATCAGTGGGAGGAATAGTGCCCCATCATTGGTATCAGTGGGAGGAATAGTGTCCCATCATTGGGGTCAGTGGATAGACTAGTGCCCCATCATTGGTGTCAGTGGATAGACTAGTGCCCCATCATTGGTGTCAGTGGGTAGAATAGTACCCTATCATTAGAGCCTGTGGAAGGAATAGTGCCCCATCATTGGTGTCAGTGGGAGGAATAGTGCCCCTTCATTGGTGTCAGTGGAAGGAATAATGCCCTATTATTGGTGTCAGTGAGAGGAATAGTGCCCCATCATTGGTGTCAATGGAAGGAATAGTGCCCCATCATTGGTGTCAGTGGAAGAAATAGTGCCCCATCATTGGTATCAGTGGGAGGAATAGTGCCCCATCATTGGTATCAGTGGGAGGAATAGTGCCCCATCATTGGTGTCAGTGGGAGGAATAGTGCCCCATCATTGGTGTCGGTGAGAGGAATAATACCTCATCATTGGTGTCAGTGTAAGGTATTGTTCCTCATCATTGAGGTCAGTGGGAGAAATTATGCCCTATCTTTGGTGTCCGTATGAGGAATAGTGCTCAATCATTTATATCAGTGAGATGAATTATGCCCAATTGTTGGTTGGAATATCATTGGTGTTAGTGTAAGGAATAGTTCCCCATCATTGGTGTCAGTGGGTGGAAAAGTGCCCTATCATTGGTGTCAGTGTAAGTTATTGTTCCCCATCATTGGTGTCAGTGGGTAGACTAATGCCCCATCATTGGTGTCAGTGGGTAGACTAATGCCCCATCATTGGTGTCAGTGGGTAGACTAATGCCCCATCATTGGTGTCAGTGGGTAGACTAATGCCCCATCATTGGTGTCAGTGGGTAGACTAATGCCCCATCATTGGTGTCAGTGGGTAGACTAATGCCCCATCATTGGTGTCAGTGGGTAGACTAATGCCCCATCATTGGTGTCAGTGGGTAGACTAATGCCCCATCATTGGTGTCAGTGGGTGGAATAGTGCCCCATCATTAGGGTCAGTGGAAGGATAGTGAAATGAGATGATAACCAAACTGGAAGTGCGTTGTTTTTCAATGGGTCAGCTGACCCTTTTTAAAAATGTGTGTGTGTATATATATATAAATAATTTTATTCTGTATAAATTTATCATTTTTAAATGTAAAATTTAGTTAGTTTTTTTTATATATACATATAATTTTCAAATTGGATTTGAAAATACTTTTCAAATTGCAAATATGTGTGAATCCTGGGAGAAAGTTGCAAGAAAATCTTTATAAATGCCCCCCCCCCCCCCCCCCATAGACTTGCCTTGTGGGAAGGAACAGTAAAGCACAACCATGCTGTATGATGCTACAAACCAGGAAGCAGATTCTGTATGAGGAGCAAAAATGCTTCAAGCCAGGAACAAATATGGCCCCCATACACATAAATAATGATAGATGATACATAGAAGGATTTGTAAACATGAAAACACTTCAATAAGATTTGTTGTGGGGGGGATAACGCTTCTTTACTTGGTTTTTGAAATATAAAATGGACAGGACAATCCCTTTAAGGAAACGCCATGATAATGTTGTGGTCACCTGGAATAGCTGTGAGAAGGCGCAGTGCGGGAGGGGGGGGAGAGCCCGGGAAGGAAGGGGGGGGGGAGAGCCCAGCCCTGTCTGTACAGAAGTCCATCTGGAAGAAATCAGCACACAGGCCTCTCGCTCTCCTTCTCTCCTGAAAACCGTTCATTTCTTCCACATCATATAATCCTCACATACATATTTAGCCTGGAAACGTGCGGCAGAGCCCTTGATGTGTGACGGCATCACGTGGACTCGTCTGGCTGTACCCACAGAAAGAACTGGCCGGAGTTCAGTCACGGCTCGCCACTAAGTAATCCCCTATCCTGGCAGCCATTTTGTTCTGCTGAGATAAACACAAAAACGAGGGTCTGTAGAAACACGAGCACCCTCTGTTTTAGTCTCTTTTGCCGGGTGGTGAGCGAGTAGTATTTTAGCGTATTGCACTGTTTATTTTTTTTTCTAACTTTATTGAGACAGTACAAAGTTACACTCCAAGTTTCTGCACTGTAGCGCGTTGTGCTGCGGTAACATCCAATGTGCTATGGACAAATGCAGCATGTCTGAATTTTTACACACCAACGTTGCATATCTGAATTTTTACACGCCATTGTTGCATGTCTGAATTTTTACATGCCATTGTTGCATGTCTGAATTTTTACACGCCAACGTTGCATGGCTGAATTTGTACACGCCAGAATTTTTACACGCCAGCGTTGCATGGCTGTATTCATACGCGCCACCATTGCACGGCTGAATTTTTACATGCCATTGTTGCATGTCTAAATTTTTACACGCCAACAATGTATGTCTGAATTTTTACATGCCAGCGTTGCATGTCTGAATTTTTATACGCCAACGTTGCATGGCTGAATTTTTACACGCCAACGTTGCATGGCTGAATTTTTACACGCCAACGTTGCATGGCTGAAGTTTTACACGCCAACGTTGCATGGCTGAAGTTTTACACGCCAAAATTTTTCCACGCCAGCGTTGCATGGCTGAATTTATATGCGCCACCATTGCACGGCTGAATTTTTACATGCCATTGTTGCATGTCTAAATTTTTACACACCAACGTTGCATGGATGAATTTTTACATGCCAACGTTGCATGTCTGAAGTTTTACACGCCAACATTGCATGATTGAAGTTTTACACGCCAACGTTGCATGATTGAAGTTTTACACCCCAACGTTGCATGGCTGGATTTTTACACGCCAACGTTGCATGGCTGAATTTTTACACGCCAACGTTGCATGGATGAATTTTTACACGCCAACGTTGCATGGCTGAATTTATATGCGCCACCATTGCACGGCTGAATTTTTACATGCCATTGTTGCATGTCTAAATTTTTACACGCCAACGTTGCATGGATGAATTTTTACACGCCAACGTTGCATGTCTGAAGTTTTACACGCCAACATTGCATGATTGAAGTTTTACACCCCAACGTTGCATGGCTGAATTTTTACACGCCAACGTTGCATGGCTGGATTTTTACACGCCAACGTTGCATGGCTGAATTTTTACACGCCAACGTTGCATGGCTAAATTTTTACACGCCAATGTTGCATGGCTGAATTTTTACACGCCAACGTCGTAGAGTGAATGGGGCACCAAGAAAACAATTGCCAGCAGCTGTTTTGCTCTGCTGAGGTTAACACGGAAGGGCCATCAAGGTCTGTTCACAGCAGCAGGATGATGTCCCTTTTTCTGGGCAGTGAGGGGGCAGTATAAGGGACAGTTTTTGCGTTTTACATTTCTTCTAACTTTATTGAGACTGCACAAGGTTACACTCCATTCAAGTTTTTGCACTGTAACTCGTTATGCTGACTTGCGATACCATCCATTGCGCTTTGGGAAAACGCAGCATGTATGCTTTTCTCCACACTGCGCATTACGCCGGAATTGCAGTGTAAATGGGGCACATAGAAAACAATTGTCAGCAGCTGTTTTGTCCTGCTGAGGAAAACACAGAAATTTAGGGCTTTTCAAGGCCCAGTCACCGCGTTTTCACTTGCGGGTTTGTGTTTGTTTTCCCAGGTGGTGAGGGAGTGGGGCAATGCATCACACTGTTTACATTTTTTTATAACTTTATTGAGAGTGTATAAGGTAACACTCCGTTCAGGTCTCTGCACTGTCTGTAGTGCGTTGAGCTGACCTGTGGGGCCATCCGATGTCTGTACATGCTACTTTCTGTGCTGCACATCATGCCAGTGTTGCAGTGTGAATGGGGCACATCGAAACAATTCCCAGAAGCCATTTTGTCCTGCTGAGATAAAAGATGGAAACTAGGGGCCTTTGAGGCCCATTCACATGGTCTAAGCACACAGTCTGGTGTCCTTTATGGTGGTCGGTGCGGAAACCGTGTGATGATCTGCTTTTGTGCAGCACACTGTTTACATTTATTTTCGAACTTTATTGAGACTGTACAAGGTGTTCACTTGCCGATAGGTGTCTGTTTTGCTGGGCGGTTATGGAGCAGTGCAATGCTCTGTGTAAGTGCATCACACTACATTTTTTTTAAATTTATTGACAGTGTACAAAGTTACACTCCTTCAAGACTCCGCACAGCACCCATTCACATGGTCTAAGCATACAGGCTGGTGTCCTTTATGGTGGTCAGTGCGGAAACCATATGATGCTCTGTTTCTGTGCAGCACACTGTTTACATTTATTTTCTAACTTTATTGAGACTGTACACAGTTACAGGTCAGGTCTCCGCAATGCTGCTTGCTGTGACCTGTGGTGCTGTGTGAGGTGCTGGGGAAAAATGCTATGGATGCCATATTGTATGGTGAACGGGGCACAAAGAAAAAAAAAACATTGCCAGCTACCCTGCTGAGGTATACATAGAACGTAAAGGCCTTTAGGGCTCATTCACACTAAGCTGCTCCATTTTTCCAGGGAGCAGTGAGATGTGCTGTTTACATTTTTTTTTTAACCTTTATTCAGAGTGTGAAATGTATTAGCAGGCCGGCTATTTACGGCAGAGGAGACATGCAACGTCTTATCTGCAATAAGATTTACTTACCTGCCTGCTCGTGGTCTTCTGTGGCATGTAAAGGGAGCTCTGCACGTGGACGTAGCTCAGTTGACATCACCGGCATAGTCTTTGTGTGCCATGACGACGGACTTCTGAGCATGTACAGGAGTTACATCATCCCGCACCAGCCATTAACCCCCCTGGCGGTATTCTCGAGTGTAGCTCGGGGTAAAGTTTCAGTACCACAAGCGGTAACCCCGAGCTACACTCAGGCTTACCATGCGGCGCTGCTCCAGGATCTGTTCTTCACTTACCTTGTCCTGCGCTCCCGCGATGTCCCTCCTGCAGTGTCCCCTGTAATGTCCTCCGGCCGATGCCGGCATCTGTCTTCTGGGTTCCGTTCCCTGTGACGTCATGACGTACGGGGGACGGAACAGCGGGAAATTTGAAAATGACAAAAAGTGACATTCACTAAATTCACTAAAATCACATAGTAAAACATTACTGTATCAAACCATTTCACATACATTTTGTCCCGAGTGCTTTGTCCGGCGCCCTGCCTGCATTTTTACTGTTCTTTCTGCCTGGAAACTGAGAAACGTCCATGGCGTCCAAAAAGCGTCCCTTTAGGTCAAAAGCGGTTTTAGATCAGCTAGAGAACAACGATAGTAAATCAGAACCACTTGCAGAATTGAGTGATAATTATTCATGGGGGAAATTCGTCATCAGACACTGAAAACGATTTTGCGAGTTTGTTAGTGATGTGCGAACTTGGCGCTATATTTCAAATTTCAGTGTTTTTGGTTTGATTATATTATTGAATTAAATGTATTATTATATTATTATTTTTTATGATTATTTATTAAATTATAATTTATGATTTCGTGTTTCAAATTTTATCATACCCGGGATGTTTACTAGACTCTTGTTCGGACAGATTTCAGTGAGTTATTCCTAAAAATTACAGGCCTACAATAAAAAAAATACATATTTCCATGCAAAAAAATGTACCGCTTTGAGCACAGAAATACTGACATAATCAGACCGCTAGGGAGGTTAGAGATGCTAGAAAACCAGCAACTTGGAAAAAGATGCCGTCGTGGGTGAAGGACACCTTGAAGACTTTAGATCGTTAGAGAAATCGTCATTATAATTCCCTTAGTTCCATTTTAAAGCGTAAATAACACATTGATTGAACTGTTTCCCAAAACGGGCAATGATTACAGTTGCTTGTGCTCTCAACTGAACGGTCAAACCATCAAATGGTTGGTGTCATAACTGATCACGCATGCAGAACAATGGCAACTGTGGATTAAACCAAAGCCAAGATGAGAAGATTGGGTGTAAGAGAGAGGAGGGTCTAGTTCAGCTTCAATGCCATGCATGCCTCATTCTCATTGGTGCTGAGGCCCTTTGTCCGTGAATGGGTCTTGTGTTTCTGTGGCTTGAGTTCCCAGGTACTGCAGCGTTGGCGTGATCAGTGGTGCCGTCCGATGGGCTGTAGAAAAATGCAGCAGGTAACCTTGTGGTGAATGGTATTGATCAGGTGTAGAAAAACGCCAGTTTTCAGACGTGGTGCGAACAGTCCTGAGCCGAATGATTCAAGCAAACCTCCAGCCCGAATTTTTTTTCTCATTCTTCGTTGGAGTGGAAAAGAGGGCTCCTTTACCAGCAGTGTTGGACCGTGTTGGGCAGCCCTGCTCAACGCAATCCCAATGCAAGAACAGAGCAACTGGCTTTATATCCTATGGCTTAAATCTTGATTCACACTAATGTAAACACCGGTGAAGCGCTAGTACTAAAAATGTAAATGACATATAAAATACATATAAACAGCAACAAATATAATGCATAAAAGTGTAGTGAACCTATAAAGTGCAAATCCACTTGAATCAAATAATGTGCTGCAAAAATGGAGTAGATAAACCTCTATTTATAAACGTGATCCCTTTCCAAATGGAAAAAGATTAAACAAATCAACCCCCCCGTCCACACAGGGGACTAATGGTGGATATATGGGTGACCCCTCGGGGGGTAAGAACACACAACAGCTGTGACAAATACAGTGTCCACATAATAGAACCTCAGCCAAATAACATAATAAATGCACATGCAAAAAAACATGTAAACACATATAAATGTCCAGACAACACTATGTTCAACACACAGGTGTCTATATGTAATAAAATCCCAAAGGATTGCAGACAAAACATGTAGGTGCTCGTGATGGGTGATCTTCAAACAAGGTGACAGGAATCCTGAATGGCAGAAATGCCCCCTCACCTCCAAGCAGTGACCACAAGGGCCAGATCGCTTTATGACTCCCACCACGATACCACGTCCAGATCAAGATGTTGCACAGGGTACTTGTCCACTAATAATTCCAGGTCACACTCCCCACAGAGCCACACCGTCAAAAATACAAGCACAGAACATACTCCATAGTGTAACACGTTTATTAAACAGCAATTAGTAAAATAAGATTGCCAACTCACATATACAAGGTGAAAAAATCGCTTTGCCACCACTTAATATGGGTGTACAGCATGGATCCTCAGACAGAGCCCAGCCTGGCGTCCAACCGGAAGTGCATCACTGGAACTGGCGTACCGACGCGTTGCGTCACGATCACGTGACTTCCTCAGGGTATCTGTCAGGCATGCGGGTGTGACCAGAAGTGTGTGGACTGACACAGGGAAACGCAGGCTTCAGATATGGTATAAATAAGACAATTTATTAAGACTAACAATACAAACATAAACACAGTGCACCAAACCCCAAGCTAACACAAATACATACAACAAGGTGAAACAAACCTAAACTGATATAGATACACAGGTACATACATATACAGTATAGAGCACAACGTAGTCAGGCAGGCCGGGTCGATAACTATCAGGCAGGTAGGTACAGGAGGAGCAGACGGAGAGTAGTCAGGTCACGAGCCGGGTACAGCAACTAACGGACAGGTAGGTACTGGGGGTCAGGCAGAGAATGGTCAGGGTCACAAGCCAGGGATCAAACAGGAGAAGTCAGCAGAGGTCAGGATCAGGCAGGGTCGGCAACAAGTCAGGCAGAAACAGGAACAGGAATGCAGGTTACAAGATACAGGGGCCCATGGAAAACCACACACCAAGGCACAGACTGCAGGTCTGGCCATCCCTTAAATACACCACCTGCAATCAGCCCCAGGTGATGGCTAATTGCCGAAGTGAACCTCTGGTTGTTGAGAGCACCCGCTGGCCAGCCCTGGTACTGCAGCCCACAAGGCAGGTGAGTCCCTCCACTATTGGCAAGTCCATTCCTGACAGTATCACTACACTTAATGGTAGATGTCCTTCAGCCAGGAAATGAGGTGGAGCTTCCTTGCTGCAGCTTCTAATGCACATTGGGAGTAGCTCACAGTGTGCGGTGAAATCAGAGTAAGTCCAGGAGAGGAGCCGGTACAACTGGGCAAGACTGAAGGGAAGAGCTAGGTTCAGCTTTAAATCGATGAAGATTTTCCTTTACTTCCTGTCCTATAGACGCAACAGGAAGTGAGAAACAAACTTTCCAGAATGAGAGAAATCCCCTCTTAGATCAAGGAAGGGTTCCCCCTCTATTCTTTTTCCTGGTGACAACTCCATTTTTTATTTGTTCATCACTTCCTCTCCTGGTGTTATTGGTCTATGCTCAGCGCTTTTCCCACTTCCAACTGAAGGTTCTCCAAAGCTCTTAGCTGGTCATGTGATGTCATGGATGCCTGCCTCCACCCTGGGCTTGGCAATGCCCAAATATGCAGCAAGTAGCATTGAATTGATAATGTAGGCAATGCTTTCTGCTCCATTACACAGTGACCGCATGGTACCATGGTGACAGGCCCATGACACCCTGTACTCACAGTATATTCTAAGTCTCAGTTGGATGACTTTGGGTGTCATTCAACCTGGAAGACTGAAGACATCTTGTGGCAGTAATGCAGCGGACAGGAGTGTAGGTGAGTACTGAAGCCTGAGCTGCCTTTTTTTTTAATACAAACACTTTTAACCCAGAATTGGGCTTTAAATACACATAGAATATCCAGCTTGCTGTACAGTCTCTGTTCACATGGGCATGTATCATTCCCCTTTTTAGGGAGAAGTGGGAATATCTGCATTATTACAATGCCAATACCTGCTGATTGCAGCAGGTCACACTAGAGCAGCGACCAGTTTAATGTATAACGAAAGGCAAACATTTTTTTTTTTTTAGATGGATTAGAACACCTGTCAGATTGTATTGCTGTCTGTGCCCCCATTAGGGAGATTCAGCCTATTTTGTTCTGCATACCATTATCATTGAAAGTAAAAGAAAATCTCAAGCTGCACAGATTTTGCACTCTCCACTTTTAGTAAATCAACTTCCATGATTGGCTCATTTCTTACATACAAAGTTAGTCTGGCTGAAAAAAGACAAAAGTCCATCCAGTTCAACCATAGAAAAAAAAAAGTTCTAATCCTATACCCACAGTTGATCCAGAGGAAGGCAAAAAAAACCCAGCAAAGAACAATCCAATTTGCTCCTGCAGGGGAAAAAAATTCCTTCCTGATCCCCCGAGAGGCAATCGGATATTCCCTGGATCAACTTTACCTATAAATGTTATATCCAGTTATATTCTGTGTATCCAAGAAAGAATCCAGGACTTTTTTGAAGCAATCCACTGAGCTGGCCAGAAACAACTTTTGAGGGAGTCTATTGCACATTTTCACAGCTCTTACTGTGAAGAAACCTTTCCATATTGGGAGATTAAATTTATTTTCCTCCAGATGTAAAGAGTGCCCCCTTGTCCTCTGTGATGGTCTTTGTCTGTAAACCCCTCCCTCCTCTCCTGCATTCATGGCTGTCCTATTGACTAGTTTAAAGTGTTCCTAAACCCAGGACCCTGCTTTCACTATATCTGGTCTCCCACAGTATAAACAACGTGGAAATGCAGATTTTTTAGTAAAGATAAAAGGCTAAATACGTTTTCTCATCAGCAGTATATAGCAGTCTTGTGACTTCTATCAGTGTCCAGCTGAGCACTGGTTAAAGCTTGTAGAAGGAGTTTTCATTCTGCTCTGGCTGTCCTATAAGGCTACATAACCCCTGACCCTCTGTCTGGACAGCGTTGATTGGCCCTGTGTTGATCACATGCACCCTCCCAAAGAGAAAAAAAAAACCTTTCTAGCAGTACCCAGCTAACTGAGCATGTGCAGAGTGACTCCTAGATCTCTGCACTATGAGTAGATGGATTGAGGTCAGAAGAAGGGAAGGATCAGAGAAGTCAGGATCAAACGGCTTTTTACACAATGCAGAGGATTAACCCCTTAGGTTCCACAGTGAGTATAAAAAGAATGCGTTACTGCATCTACAGACTGATTGTACTGTTGTGGGTTTAAGGATACACTTTAACTGCTTTCCGACCGCCCTATAGCAGAAATACTGCTACAGAGCAGCATGGGTGGGCAAAATCACGTGTATATATATACGTGATTTCGCATTTACGGGTAGGGGGCGCGTACTCGCCTTACCCGTGCCGCCAATCGCTGCCGCGAATGTCAATCACCAGGTCCAGGCCGGTGACTACTTACCGGCGGCTGGTGATTGCTGAGGATCTCTGACGGGGAGGAGAGCTGTTTGTAAACAAAACGGTTCTCCTCCCTGTCAGCTCGTGCACACTGCTTTGGATGGCTCTGCACAGCACAGCCATCCAAAACAGTGTGCTTACAGTGAAGAACACGGACACGGCCCCCTAGTAAAACACACCCAGCACACAGTTAACCCTTTGATCGCTCCTCATATTAACCCCTTCCTGCCTAGAGCCATTAGTACAGTGTCAGTGCTTTTTTTTTTAGCACTGATCACTGTATTGGTGTCACTGGGGATGTCAGTGACACCAAGTCAGTGCCCCCCCCCCATGTCAGAAGGAATGCCCGCCGCAGTTCCACTATAAGTTGCTGATCGCCGCCATTACTAGTAAGAAATAAAAAATCCCAATATATATACCAGTGTTTCTCAACTCCAGTCCTCATGGACCCCCAACAGGTCATGTTTTCAGGATTTCCCTCAGATGAAACAGCTGTGGTAATTACTAAGGCAGTGAAACTGATCAAATCACCTGTGCAAAATAATGGAAATCCTGAAAACATGACCTGTTGGGGGTCCATGAGGACTGGAGTTGAGAAACACTGATATATACCAACATTTGTAAACACTATAACTTTCACGTAAATCAATTAATTTACACTTATTGGGATCTATTTTAGGAAATATTTAATAGCAAAAAGTCAAAAATATTGTTGTTTTTTTTTCGCAAAATTGTCAGGTTTTTTTTAATAGCGCAAAAAATAAAAAAACCGCACAGGCGATCAAATACCACTGAAAGAAAGCTAAATTTTTGTGAAAAAAGGGCGTAAATTTAATTTGGGTGCAGTGTTGCATGACCGCGCAATTGTCAGTTAAAGTAACGCAGCGCCGTTACGCAAAAAAATGGCCTGGTCAGGATGGGGGGTAAATCCTCTGGAGGGCGAGGGGTTAAGGATAAGCCAATGGTATTAGTGGGACTTCATCTTGCTAATGCCCAACATAAGATGAACCATACATTGTCTGATAACGGCAATCTTCTTGGGCAGGGGGAGACGAAAGTAGAGTAACAAAGTAACAAACTCCCCGTAATTACTGGGGTGAGGATGTAATTACAGTCCTTCTAGAAAAGCAACCGGTTTAAAGGATAAGCCAATAGCCTCAGTGAGACTTCAACCTATGGTGGAGCCAGGGGCGAACTGACAACTCATGGGGCCCCCGGGCAATAGGGGATCATGGGGCCCCTGTGTCCTTGCCCAAACTCAAAAAGCCTATGAAAAAGGTACCAGTGGCATCTTATGAGGCCCCCTACTGACCCCAGCCCTCGGGCAGTGCCCGAGTTTCCAAATGGTCAGTCCGCCTCTAGGTGGTGCATACATTGTCTGAGTAACACACTCTCTCCCACGATCACCATGATTGGCTCGTTTCTGTCTCATTCTGTAAGCCCCTGAGCCACATATAAACAAGGCAGTCCTACTAGAGCTGCGACCAGTTTAACCACCTCCCGTCCGGCCATTGTATATAAACGGCCTCCCCGCCCCCTGCTTGAGCGCACTCCTCCGGACACAGTGGAACACCGATCGTCGGACGGGACCTCTGTGCGAGGTCCCGATCATGTGATCACTGATTGGCCAATCGGTAATCACATGCAGAGTAGTAAGCAAGATGTCACTTCTGACATCATTGCTTACTACGTGTGAAATCTGTGAATGATCATAGAGGTCACATGGTACAAGGCTACTCACAACAGCCTTGTACCATGTGACAAGCTGTGACCAATCACAGCTCTCACAGTATTTCTCAATGGCTGCAAGAAAGCAGCCAGAGAGAAGGAGAAATGATTGCTTTTACAGCCTTTATGGGTGTAAAAGCAATCAGTGTACAAAAAAAAAAAAATCTTCATCATCCCCCACAAGTAGTACAGTGTTACCATGGTGACACTGTACTGCTAGGGTGACCGTATGTAAAAAAAAAACCCAAAACATAAATAATATAAAAAAAATAAAATTGTAAAAAAAAAAGTTAAAAAATTATAATTTTTGGTTATAAACTAATTTGGGTTTTTTTTTTTTGTTTTTTTTACTAAAAAGATAACTGAATAAATTTTGGCCAAGATTTATGATGAAATATTATTTATTTGCAAAATTTTATAAGAAAAACACTTTTTTTCAAAATTTTTGGACTTTTTCATTTACATAGCAAAAAAAAAAAAAAAATCCCAGTGGTGAATAAATACCACCAAAATAAAGCTTTATCTGTCTCAATAAAATGCTACAAAATTCATATGGGTACAGTGTTGCATGACCGCGCAATGTTCTTTCAAAGTGTGACAGCGCTGAAAGCTGAAAATTGGCCTGGGCAGGAAGGGGGTGAAAGTGTCCGGACTGGAAGTGGTTAAGGAGAAGCCAGTGGTCTCCTCCACCCTGCTGATGCCCAAACTAAGGTGAACCCTCCATTCTGAGATAACGGCGATCTTCTTGGGAAGGAAGAGAAGAAAGTAGAGCAGCAAAGTAACCAACTCTTCTCATAATCACTGTGATTGGCTCATTTCTGGCTCATTCTGTAAGCCCCTCCCCTGTCGCCTGCACGCGTGGCTCTAGCTTCTGAATTGCATATAAACAAGGTGGCCCGGGGCCTTCAGGACACAAGCGGTTAAGGTGGTGATGAAACGGAATCCCCTGCATGGATATAACAGGAGGATTACGCAATCTCACATCTGGCTGGCTTTACCGTGTTTGTGTCTGGTGTTCAAATTCTTCACCAGAGGATCGGGGATTAATTACCGCACAGTCCGCTTTTTGCACAACATGCTTGTATATCGTACAGGCGCATTAAAGGGCCAAACTCATAATATATAGAGCTCCAGGATAACCTAAAGTCATTTTAGGCCACGTACACCGGTCAGCCATAATATTTTGACCACCCGTCGTACCACCTACCGAGGCATGGATTCCACTAGGCCTCTGAAGGTATGCTGTGATATCTGGCACTAAGCCATCAGTAGAAGATCCTCTAAGTCCTGTAAGTTGCGAGGTGGGGCCTCTGTGGATAGGACTTGTCTTTCAAGTACATCCAACAGATGCTCCATTTGGATTGAGATCTCAAGGATTTGGAGGACAAGGCAACACCTCAAGCTCGTTGTGTTCCTCAAACAATTCTTGAATTCATCAGACCAGGCCACTGTCTTCCATTGCTCCGTGGTCCAGTTCTGATGCTCACGTGCCCATTGTAGATGGGCTGTGGAGATGGGTCAGCATGGGCACCCTGACCCATCTGCTGCTGTGCAGCCCCATACACAGCAAACTGTGATGCACTCTGTTCTGACACCTTTCTATCAGAACCAGCATTCACTTTTTCAGCAAAGTTGTTCTTCTATTGAATTGGACTACTCGGCCAATCTTCGCTCCCCTCGTGCGTCAATGAGCCTGGGCCACCCATGACCATGTCGCCGGTTCCAGTTTTCCTTCCTTGGACCACTTTTGGTCGGTCCTGACCATGCAGACCAGCAACATACCACAAGAGCTGCAGTTTGTGGAGATGCTCGACCAAGTCTGGAGGAAAAGAAATGTAATCTCCAAACACGGAAAGGTTTCTTCACAGTGAGAGCTGTGACAATGTGGAATAGACTCCCTCAAGAGTTGGTTGTGTCAAGCTCAGTGGATTGCTTCAAAAAAGTCCTGGATTCTTTCTTGGATACACAGAATATAACTGGATATAACATTTATAGGTAAAGTTGATCCAGGGAATATCTGATTGCCTCTCGGGGGATCAGGAAGGAATTTTTTTCCAAGCAGCAAATTGGATCGAGCTTTGCTGGGGTTTTTTTTTTGCCTTCATCTGGATCAACTGTGGGTATTGGATTATAACTTTTTTTTCTTCTGTAGTTGAACTGGATGGACTTTTGTCTTTTTTCAGCCGGACTATGTAACTACGTAAGTCCTGCAGCCATTAAAATTTGGTCCTTGTCAAAGTCACTCAAATCCTTTCACTTGCTCATTTTTTCTGCTTTCGGCACATCTACTTCAGGGACAACATGTTTTTTTTTACAGATATATTTATTGCATTTTAACACATACAAGACATACAAAACCCCAGGACCAAGGCCCAACAATCAAAACGTTGAACAGTCAAAACTTCTCACATTGCCATACATTTAGGGACAACATGTTTACTTGCTGCTTAATGTATTTCACCCACTTTCAGATGCCATTGTAATGAGATGATGAATATTACTCATCTTAGAATGGTCATAATGTTATGGTGTGTATTACATAACATTTTCTGTTCCACTCTGGGAGTTTACAGGATGCTGTATGTTCTGTTTCAATGGCAGCAGTAGTCTCTGGTACAATGCATTGGGGGCTGAAATCAAAATAATCACAGAATTCCCTGAGATGTATGTAAACTAAAATCTAGAATTTGTAACATGTAAGTGTCACACCAAAAGTCATTTTCAATCTTTTTAAAACATCTGTCGCTTCCATTAACCATTAGCCACCCAGCCTATAGCCGTTTGGCGGCCGCAAAAATGGTTTAGCTTTCCGGGGTGTACGAATTTGGCGTCCTCCCGCACATGCGCGGTTGCAGAGCCGCGCAGCAGCGCGATCTGTCACCGGCCGTGTACCTCGGACACGGCCGATGACAGATCTGAGTACCGGCCCCCGTTGCCGGTACCATGTGACCTGCTGTGACCAATCACAGCAGGTCACATGACAGTTGTATACAATGGATGGCTTCATTCATGCCATCCATTGTATACTAGTGCCTAGCTGTGAATGGTCACAGCAGGTCACATGCACATGTCATGTGATTAGCTGTGGCCAAATCACAGCTAAGCACAAAAAAAAAAAAAAAAAACCTGAATGAATCGATGTCATTCAGGTAAATGCTTGCTTATAACAAAGTAATTCTTTGCTATAACCAAACTGTGTAAAAAAAAAAATAAATAAATAAAAATACTGATCACTTCCCCAAAGTTGTACAATGTTACTATGGTAACATTGTACTACTTTGGTCATAGTAAAATATGAAAAAATTAAAAAAAATGTAATTAAAAATAATAAAAAAATATATATATTTTTTTTCATACTGTCACCAGTCAGTGTCCCTGTTCACCGCCATGCCAGTTATATGATGACGCTGTACTGCACTGGTGACAGTATGTAAAAAAAAAAATAGTGAAAATAATTTTTTTTATTTTTTCATTTTCCGAAAAATTATGACAAAAAAATAAAACTTCAAAAAACTCGCCATGCCTCTTATGAAGTACATCAGACTGTCTACTCTGCAAAAAGGGGTCATTTGGGGGATATCTGTACTGTTCTGACATTCTTGGACCTCAAGAAATTAGATTGGTTGTCAGTACTTCAGGATTGATCAATTTTCAGATCTATACCATAGTTTGTGAACTCTATAACTTTCCTACAAACTAATAAATACATCCTAATTTGGGTTATTTTCACCAAAGACATGTAGCAGAATACATCTCGGCCTAAATTTATGAAGAACAATTATTTATTGGTAAACTTTTAAAACAGAAACAAAGAAAAACGTGTTTGTTTTTCAAACTTTTTGGTCTTTTTTTGTTAATTTAGCAAAAAATAAAAACCCCAGCGGTGATTAAATACCACCAAAAGAAAGCTCTAGTTGTGTGAAGAAAATTATAAAATTTTAGTTTGTGTACAATGTTGTATGACCGCGCAATTGTCATTCAAAGTGTGAGAGCGCTGAAACGTGAAAAATGGCCTGGGCAGGAAGGGGGGAAAAGTGCCCGGTATGGAAATGGTTAAAATAATCCCCGGCAATCCTGCCATATAACAGGCCGTGTCAAGGCACCTCCTGTTATAGGGTGATAACCAGGGCTTTGTTTTCCCTCATGGAATAGGTGCAGAAACTCAATCCTGTCCCTCTCCAAAACAACCCCCCCCCCCACATGTACACCGCCAAGCGGCATCAAATAGGAGGTGTGGCCAAATTTCACTAAGAGTGCGAGGGTCTTAAAGAGGCATTAAATATCAGGAGTACATTACAGCCAGAGTGCAGAATTCAGGGGTGCGTTCCACCCAGAGTGTATGGGTGTGCACTGTGTTGAGAGTCTGGGGGTGCGTTCCACACAGAGTGCAGGGGTGAACACTGTGTTGAGAGTTCAGGGGTGCCCCACACATATAGTGCAGAGTTCAGGGAGTGCAGATTTTAGGGGTGCAATAGGTACAGATTGCAGAGTTCTGGGGTTGCGCTAAACACAGAGTGCAGAGTTCAGGGATGTGCTAAGCACAGAGTGTAGACTTCAGGGGTGCACTAGGTACAGATTGCAGAGTTCCGGGGTTGCACTACACACAGAGTGCAGAGTTCAGGGATGTGCTAAGCACGCAGTGTAGATTTCAGGGGTGCACTAGTGTCAGGGCTCCGGGTATGACCAGAGGTTTGTGGACCAACACAGGGAAACACAGACTTCAGGTATAGCGTGTAAATAAGATAATTTATTAAGGACAACACAAACATAAACGCAGTGCAACAAACCAAACCAAAAAAACTAACACAAATACATACAACAAGGTGAAACAAACCCAAACCTAAACTGATATATGTATATGTGTATATATATATATATATATATATATGTGTATGTATGTATGTATATATATATATATATATATATATATATATGGAGCACAACGTAGTCAGGTGGGCCGGGTCGGTAGCTAACGGGCAAACGGTAGCAGGAGCGAGCGGAAGAGTGGTCAGGAATAGCCGAAGTCAGGACAGGCGGAGTTCGTTCAGATTCAGGATCAAAGCAGGAAGCAGACAGGATGCAGGTACAGGGGCTCATGGGAAACATACACCAATGCACTTATCACAGGCCTGGTCCTGCTTAAATACACCTCCTGCAATCAGCCTCAGGTGATGGCCTGATTGCAGGAGTGAGATTCTGGCTGCTGAGAGCACCCGCTGGCCAGCCTTGGTACTGCAGCCCACAAGGCAGGTGAGTCTCACCACCATTGGCAAGTCCATTCCTGACAACTAGGTACAGATTGCAGAGTTCCGAGGTTGCGCTAAACACAGAGTGCAGAGTTCAGGGATGTGCTAAGCACAGAGTGTAGACTTCAGGGGTGCACTAGGTACAGATTGCAGAGTTCCAGGGCTGAGCTCCACACGCAGTGCAGAGTTCAGGAGTGCCCCACACACAGAGGTAGAATTACTACAGCTGGTTCACTCAGAATCTCTTGCACCTGTGCATGGTATACAATCTACTTTCTAACCTCAGCTTGTTCAATTGAGCTTTAGCAATAAAACCTGGAAACTTATTGGCTACCATGCAGAAGTGCACGAGATTCTGAGTGAAGCAGCTTTAATAAATAACCTCCACAGAGTGCAGATATCAGGGGTGCACTAGGTACTGAGTGCAGAGTTCAGGGCTGCGGTACACACAGAGTGCAGAGTTCAGGGCTGCAGTACACACAGAGTGCAGAGTTCAGGGCTGCAGTACACACAGAGTGCAGAGTTCAGGCACGTACTAAACAGAGTGCAGAGTTCAGGGGAGTGCTAAGCACAGAGTGCAGAATTCAGGGCTGCACTAGGTACTGAGTGCAAAGTTCAGGGTTGCGGTACACACAGTGCAGAGTTCAGGGCTGCAGTACACACAGAGTGCAGAGTTCAGGGCTGTAGTACACACAGTGCAGAGTTCAGGGCTGCAGTACACACAGTGCAGAGTTCAGGGCTGCAGTACACACAGTGTGCAGAGTTCAGGGCTGCGGTACACACAGTGTGCAGAGTTCAGGGCTGCGGTACACACAGAGTGCAGAGTTCAGGGCTGCAGTACACACAGAGTGCAGAGTTCAGGGCTGCAGTACACACAGAGTGCAGAGTTCAGGCACGTACTAAACAGAGTGCAGAGTTCAGGGGAGTGCTAAGCGCAGAGTTCAGGGGAGTGCTAAGCGCAGAGTTCAGGGGAGTGCTAAGCACAGAGTGCAGATTTCAGGGGTGCACTAGGTACTGAGTGCAAAGTTCAGGGCTGTGGTACACACACAGTACAGAGTTCAGGGGAGTGCAGAATGCGGGTGCACTAGGTGCAGAGTTCTGGGGTTGCTCTACACACAGTGCAGAGTTCAGCCTTCTTCCGCAGCTGCTTACCTCTGCATCTCCCATCGACATCTCACTTTCACCCGTCTTCAGCTCTGACCTATGCATGCAACCCCCCCTCCACTGCTCTTCTCTCCCCTCCTAAAAGCTCCACCATCTTTCTCACTTTTGCTGCAGTATTAAGCTGAAGCACCCAGCCAGCTCTACTACCTCCCTGCACACTGTAGGCGACTCCTCCTCTCTCACTTGCAGGGAGATCTTCCAGTGGGGGCATCGGCATCCGGGCACCAGGGGGGGAAAAAAAAGGAGATCACAGAGGGTGCAGCCTGCCACATGATCCTTCCCGCCCAGGACTGCACTGTACCCCGTGCACCTGCATGCTTGGCCAGTTGTGCTCTTGCGTTGTCACCCTGCTTCTGATGGAAACCACAAGTGGCCGCTTTGCCACATATTGCACAGGCATGGTCCACTGTTGTCACCATCGGGGAACTCTGAAAAATGCCATGTGGCTATAACAGTTTTATTTTCTCCTAACAAAAGTTTGTTACAATAGTAATTCACTGATTTTTTTTTATATTTTTGTTTTATTATAGGTATACAATGTTTGTTTTAAGAAAAAGGAAAAACAAATACAAAGGATTTCCAGAGCACCATGGGTTAGCTATAGAGACAGCACAGCCGTTCTTGAATGTTTTGAGCCTTGCTCTGTCTAAATGAAACCCTTTAATGAAGCCACTGGATAAAAGGTGAGTGAGTGCTGTGACAAAGGCGCTAAGGTAAGAGAGGAAAACATGAAATGTACAAAGTCCTTATTAACCCCAAAAATGTGTTGATAAGCCCTAAAAAAACCCCCAAACTGTAGCCCTATTTTTGTAGCTGTAAACGCTGTACACCCTATTTCTTGGCCTTAACACTAACCTAAACCTTAAGCCCGGGTTCACATATATGCGGCGCGGTATATCGCATATGATTCGCACAGGAACCGCACTGCATTCCTGTGCAAATCACGTGCGGTTTGTGTGCTGTGCGATTGGAGCCATATATTATGTATGGCTCTATTCACACCTCACCCGCACCAAAAACGTACAGGACCTTTTTTGGGGCCTCATTAGAATCAGATCGCATGGGTATTCACACCTATGTAATCCGATTCTGCACATCGCACCACGTTTTGCGGACCCCTTTCGGGGTGTCGTTAACATACACGCGCGCAGCGGTTCGTATGAACGGGGTGCGATTCTGATGCAGTGCAGAATTTGCACTGAAAACGCTGCAAATTCTGTACCGCATCAGTGTGAACCAGGGGTTGTGCAGACAAAATGTTAAAAACCAACAGGAAACTGATGGGGGTCATTGTGACCAGAGATGCCCGTTTTACTCATCGGTGCCCCATTTTTTTTGTTTTTTGCATGCCTCTCCTTAATTTAAATACACCCCCACCCACTTATACTCTCTCCTGTGTCACAAAGATTCCAGGTATGGGGGAGCATGTGACTTCCTCCTCTTCCTCCCAGAATGCACTGTTCAGGTATGGGCAGCCAATTGTCAGGTCCATTTTTAAGGTAGGGGGGGTGTCAGCACATCTAAGCTCTCAGCCACTGAGCTTACATTTTTTGGACTCCCAGCTACAATAGAAGGAAGGTGCACTGCCCATTGAGATCCTTTACACCACGGGTGACAAACTGGCACCCCTCCAGCTGTTGCCAAACTACAAGTCCCATGAGGAATTGCAAGATTGACAGTTACAAGCAGGGGCGGACTGACAACTCATGGGGCCCCCGGGCAATAGGGGATCATGGGGCCCCTGTGTCCTTGCCCAAACTCAAAAAAGCCTATGAAAAAGGTACCAGGGGCATCTCATGGGGGCCCCCTACTGACCCCGGGCCCTCGGACAGTGCCCGAGTTTCCAAATGGTCAGTCCGCCCCTTGGTTTCAAGCATCTAACAATTAATATCCCTTCTCGTGTATGCTCATCCAGCTCCAGTGGCTTCTGTAAGAATCCACTATCCCGATACCAAAAACATACAGCACCAAACCCCTGGACCTGAAAATGACCACTTTGTGGGGGGTCACATTATTTTAAATAACTCAAGATGGGGTTGTAATGGTGCTGAAAAGTTCCAGGTACTGTTGCCAGTGAGGTAAAGGGGGAATGTAACATTATTATTATTAATATACAGGAGGATAACAGCGCTTTACAATATAAAGGGAGACAATACAGTAACAATACAGTTCAATATGAGAGGGTTAGGAGGGCCTGATCCTGGGAGCTTACAATCTAATAGCAGATGTTCCCTGTTGCAGAACATTGTTACATAGGGGTCTAGTGATAAAAAAAGATTGCTGTGCGAATGTCAGGGCAATCGGAGGTTTTCCGTTCTCTCAAACAATAAAAAAAGCAATTTCCAGCTCAACTTACCAGGCAGCTTGCAAGAAACCGAATTGACTTGTTTAACAGTTTATGGTAAAAACAGGGGTTTAGTTTGCACACATTTGCAAATAAATGCATAAGCTGCAGAGCCTCTTCATGGCACCCCAATATTCTGCAGTCCTAACTCTATAAATTGTGAGAGCCTTCATAGTAGAAGCACATACAGTTGCAAGAAAAAGTATGTGAACCCCTTGGGATTACGTGGAGTTTTGTATGAATTGGGCATAAAATGTGCTCTGAACGTCTTCTAACTCACAACAATAGAAGAACACAGTCTGCTGAACATAATACTACACAAACATTAGATGTTGCCATGGTTTAATTGCACATAACATGTAAACATTCACAGTGCAGGGAGGAAAAAGTATATGAGGCCCTAGCTTAATGACTTCTCCCAGAGCTAATTGGAGCCAGGAGTGAGCCAACCTTGACTCCAATCAGTGTGATGATATTGGATGTGTTGCTGACAGCTGTCCTGCCCTTAAAAAACACACACCTGTTTTGGGTTTACTGGTTTCAAGAAGCACTGTCTGATGTGAACCATGCCTCGCAGAAAAGAGCTCTCAGAAGACCTACGATCAAGAATTGTTGACTTACATGAAGCTGGAAAGGGTTACAAAAGTATCTCCAAAAGCCTTGATGTTCATGTGTCCACGGTAAGACAGACTGTCTACAAATGGAGAAAGTTTAGCACTGTTGCTACTCTCCCTAGGCGTGGTCGTCCTGTAAAAATGACTGCAAGAGCACAGCGCAGAATGCTGCATGAGGTAAAGAAGAATCCCAGAGTGTCAGCTAAAGACCTACAGAAATCTCTGGCACATGCTAACATTTTTGTTGACACATCTACAATAAGGAAAACATTAAACAAGAATGGAGTACATGGGAGGACACCACGGAGGAAGCCATTGCTGCCCAAAAAGAATATTGCAGCACGTTTGAAGTTTGCAAAAGAGCACCTGGATGTTCCACAGCACTACTGGCAAAATATACTGTGGATAGATGAAACCAAGATTGAGTTGTTTGGGAAGAACACACAACACTATGTGTGGAGAAAAAAAGGCACAGCACACCAACATCAAAACCTCATCCCCACTGTGAAACATGGCGGAGGGAGCATCATGGTTTGGGGCTGCTTTGCTGCCTCAGGGCCTGGACAGATTGTTGTCATTGATGGGAAAATGAATTCCAGAGTTTATCAAGACATTTTGCAGGAAAACGTACAACCATCTGTCCGCCAACTGAAGACCCGCAGAGGATGGGTGATGCAACAGGACAATGACCCAAAGCATACAAGTAATTCAACAAAACAATGGCTGCAACAGCACAGAATACGCCTTCTGGAGTGGCCCAGTCAGAGTCCTGACCTCAACCCGATTGAAATGCTGTGGCATGACCTTAAGAGAGCGATTCACACCAGACATCCCAAGAATATTGCTACACTGAAACAGTTTTGTGAAGAGGAGTGGTCCAAAATGACTCCAGATCGTTGTGCAGGTCTGATCTGCAACTACAGGAAACGTTTGGTTGAGGTTATTGCTGCCAAAGGAGGGTCAACCAGTTATTAAGTCCAAAGGTTCACATACTTTTTCCTCCCTGCACTGTGACTGTTTACATGTTATGTGCAATTAAACCATGGCAACATCTAATGTTTGTGTAGTATTATGTTCAGCAGACTGTGTTCTTCTATTGTTGTGACTTAGATGACGTTCAGAGCACATTTTATGCCCAATTCATGCAAAACTCCACGTAATCCCAAGGGGTTCACATACTTTTTCTTGCAACTGTATACAGGCGTACCTCGGTTTACGAATTAGTTTTGCGAAAAATTTGTAAACCGAAACGCGGTTTTCCATAGGAATGCATTGAAAACCAATTAATCCGTTCCGGAAGTCAGAAAAAAGTAAAAAACAAAAGTCTTTTATCTGTTCAAAACTCTTTATAAAGCGCACATTAACCACTTGTCGCCCTGCCACTGTAGAAATACGGCGGCAGGGCTGCATGGGCAGGCAACACCACGTTCTAAAACGTGTTTTGTAAACAGGTAGGGGGCGCGCGCGAGAGCTGCGTCTCCGCTCTACCTGTCCCGCCGATCACAGCCGCGGATGTCAGTGGCCGGGTCTCAGCTGGTCCTTACCGGCTATCTCCTGGCGATCGGCGGCAATCAGTGACAGAGAGCACAGCTGCAGTAGCTGTGCTTTCTGTCACTTCCCTGACAGCTCCAGGACAAGCTGATCGGGACAGGATCTCCTTATCAGTCGTATCCCCTACAGTACACCCCCCCGCCCCCTAGTAAAACACTCCCCTCACACAGATAACCCTTCCCTGAAAAATAAACTTAACCCCTTCCTCCCCAGTGCCATTAGTACAGTGTCAGTGTTTTTTTTTTTTTTTGCACTGATCACTGTATTGGTGTCACTGGGGATGTCAGTGACCCCAAGTCAGTACCCCCCCAGTGTCAGAATGTCCACCACAGTCCCGCCATAAGTCCCTGATCGCCGCCATAAGTCCCTGATCGCCGCCATAAGTCGCTGATCGCCGCCATTATTAGTATAAAAAAAAACTAAAAATCCCAGTATCTTTCCCACCATTTGTAGACGCTATAACTTTCACGTAAACCAATTAATTTACACGTATTGTTTTTTTTTTCTAGCAAAGACATGTTGCAGAATGCATTTTGGCAGAAATTTATGACTAAATTTGATTTTTAAATTTTTTTTTTACTGGACATGTTTTATAGCAAAAAGTCCAAAATATTGTTTTTTTTTCCTCAAAATTGTCAGCCTTTTTTTTTATAGCCCAAAAAATAAAAACCGCACAGGCGATCAAATACCACCGAAAGAAAGCTCAATTTGTGGGGAAAAAAAGGATGTAAATTTCATTTATGTACCGTATTGCATGACCGCACAATTGTCCGTTAAACTAGCGCAGCGCTGTATAGCAGAAAAATGGCGTAAATTGCAGTATCTATACCATAGTTTGTAGACGCTATAACTTTCACACAAAGCAATCAATATACACTTATTGGGATTTTTTTTACCAAAAACATGGAGCAGAATACATTTTGACCTAAATTTATAACCAACTTTTGAGTTTACTATATATTTTTTATAGCTGAAAGTAAAAAATATTGTTTTTCTTCAAAAATTTTGGCCTTTTTTTGTTTATAGCGTGAAAAATAAAAAGCGCACAGGTGATCAAATACCACAGAAAGAATGCTCTATTTGTGTGAAAAAAAGGACGTAAATTTAGTTTGGGTGCAGCATTGCATGACCGCGCAATTATCAGTTGAATTAGTGCAGCGCCGAGTAGCAAAAAGAGGCCTGGTCATTAAGGGGGGTAAATCCTCTGGAGGTCAAGTGGTTAAAGGTATAAATACTGTACAGGGACATGATTAAAAATGAATTCGTAAGTGCACTGAAAACCAATTAATCCGAGGTCAGAAAAAAAGTAAAAAAAAAAAGTTTTATCTGTTCAAAACTCTTTATCAAGTGCACTTTAAAGGCATAAAAGGACAAGTTTAAAAAAAAATGTGTAGATGCATTGAAAACCAATTAATCTGTTCTGGAGGTCAGAAAAAGTAAAAGTCTTCTCTGTTTAAAACTCTTTATAAAGTGCACTTTAAAGACATAGTACTATATGGGGACATCTTTAAAAAACAATTCGTAAATGCACTGAAAACCAATCAATCCGTTCGTATTGCGAAAAAAATAGTAAACCGAGGAGTTGTTTTCAATGGATTTTCATTCGTAAGCCGAAAATGACGTTAACCGAGGCGTTTTGTAAACCAAGGTACGCCTGTATAATAATGGATAGATTGAGGGCAGGTTTTGTGTTCTCAGGCTGAAGCTCTAGTCTGGGGAAAGATCCTGATTCAGTTAAGTAACCATTACTGGCATGTGATCCAGCCGACATTGATTTGGAAGAATAATTTGCCCGCACTTCCTGTCTGCAGCCACTAAAGTAGAATAGTGTACCCTGACTACAATCCTTCCACCCCCCACTGCCGCCACCCCCACTGCCCATTGTATTACATTACATAGTTACATAGTTAGTCTGGCTGAAAAAAAGACAAAAGTCCATCCAGTTCAACCACAAAAAAAAAAAAGTTATAATCCCACACCCACAGCTGATCCAGAGGAAGGCAAATTATACCATTACAGGATCAACTGAAAGATAATAATACTTACAATACTCTGCCTATCTATCTATTAGTTATCGATCTATCTATTAGTTGTCTATTTATTAGTTATCTATCCATCCATTATCTATCTATCTATCTGTCTATCTATCTATCTATCTATCTATCTATCTATCTATCTATCTATCTATCTATCTATCTATTATCTATCTATCTATTATCTATCTATCTATCTATCTATCTATCTATCTATCTATCTATCTACCTATTAGTTGTCTATCTATCTATTAGTTATCTATCCATCTATTATCTACCTATTAGTTGTCTATCTATTAGTTATCTATCCATCCATTATCTTTCTATCTTTCTATCTATCTATCTATCTATCTATCTATCTATCTATCTATCTATCTATCTATCATCTATCTATCTATCTATCTATCTATTAGTTATCTATCCATTATCTATCTACCTATTAGTTGTCTATCTATCTATTAGTTATCTATCCATCCATTATCTACCTATTAGTTGTCTATCTATCTATTAGTTATCTATTCATCCATTATCTATCTATTAGTTAGCTATTCATCCATTATCTATCTATTAGTTAGCTATCCATCCATTATCTATCTATTAGTTAGCTATCCATCCATTATCTACCTATTAGTTAGCTATCTATCTATTAGTTACCTATCCATCCATTATCTATGTATTAGTTTATCTATCTGTCTCTCTCTCTCTATATATCTATCCATCCATTATCTATCTACCTATTAGTTGTCTATCTATCTATCTATCTATCTATCTATCTATCTATCATCTATCTATCTATCGTCAGTTTTGGGTGGACCGACCCTTTCACATGCTTGCCATCTTCTCTGGATAAAATTAGCCGTTTGGCAATTTATTTGACTTGTCAGAAGCTTGAGGACTTTCCTTCCCATTGATTTCGGTGAGAGGCGAGGAGAAAGTTCCTTCTAATTGGTTGCACAATGATTTAATCCAGTTGTATTGCAGCACCTGTCACAGCACTAACGCGACGTCTTGGTTCACTCACAGTTCACATCAACACAAGGAAACCACCGTGACAAGCGGGAATTGTTCTGCCGAAACCCAAACTCTGAGAGACAATTAAATCTGAGATGGTGACATCGGGGAAGTTTGTTTAGAATGAAATCTGCGACTTTGTTAGAGGAAAATGTTACATTTGAACTCCAGGAAGGAAGAAGGAAACAATTTATGCATCATTGAATGTATTTTATAGATGCTAGCAGCATAAGTACACCTTTTTTTTTTTTTATCTCTGGATAATTTGAATAAGGGCTCATGCACACAGTGGCAGCAAGATACTATGTAAAATCTTGTCCGTACATTGGGGGTACATTGGATATAAAAAAGTCTACACACCCCTGTTAAAATGTCAGGTTTTTGTGATGTAAGAAAATGAGACAAAGATAAATCATTTCAGAACTTTTTCCACCTTTAAAGTGACCTATAAACTGTACAACTCAGTTGAACAACAAACTGAAATCTTTTAGGTGGAGGGAAGTAAAAATAAAAAAACTAAAATAATCTGGTTGCGTAAGTGTGCACACCCTTACACTAATCCTTTGTTGAAGCCCTTTTTGATGTGATTCCAGCACTCAGTCTCTTTGGGGAGGAGTCTATCAGCATGGTATATCCTGACTTGGCAATATTTGCCCGCTCTTCCTTGCAAAAACACCCCAAATCTGTCAGATTGCGAGGGCATCTCCTGTGCACAGCCTCTTCAGATCACCCCACAGATCTCCGATCGGATTCAGGTCTGGGCTCTGGCTGGGCCATTCCAAAACTTTCATCTTCTTCTGGTGATGCCATTCCTTGGCTAATTTGGATGTATGCTTTGGGTCGTTGTCATGCTGAAAGATGAAGTTCCTCTTCATGTTCAGCTTTCTAGCAGAAGCCTGAAGGTTTTGTGCCAATATTGACTGGTATTTGGAACTGTTCATAATTCCCTCTACCTTGACTAAGGCCCCAGTTCCAGCTGAAGAAAAACAGCCCCAAAGCATGATGCTGCCACCACCATGCTTCACGGTGAGTATGGTGTTCTTTTAGTGATGTGTAGTGTTGTTTTTGCGCCAAACATATCTTTTGGAACTATGGCCAAAAAGTTCAGCCTTGGTCTCATCAGACCAGAACGTGTTTTACCACATGCTTTTGGGAGACTTCAGATGTGTTTTTGCTAAATTTAGCCGGGCTTGGGTGTTTTTCTTCATAGGAAAAGGCTTCCCTCTTGCCACTCTACCCCATAGCCCAGACGTATGAAGAACACGGGAGATTGTTGTCACATGGACCACACAGCCAGTACTTGCCAGATATTCCTGCAGCTCCTTTAATGTCGCTGTAGGCCTCTGGGCATCCTCCCAGACCAGTTTTCTTCTCGTCTTTTCATCAATTTTGGAGGGACGTCCAGTTCTTGGTGATGTCACCGTTGCGCCATATTTTCTCTTCTTGATGATGACTGTATTCACTGTGTTCCATGGTATATCTAATGCCTTGGAAATTCTTTTGTACCCTTCTCCTGACTGATACCTTTTAACAGTGAGATTCCTCTGATGCTGTGGAAGTTCTCTGCGTACCATGGATTTTGCTGTTGGATGCGACTAAGAAAATGTCAGGAAAGACCTACTAGAACAGCTGAACTTTATTTGGGGTTAATCAGAGGCACTTTAAATGATGGCAGGTGTGTACTGACTCCTATTTAATATGAATTTGAATGTGATTGCTTAATTCTGAACACAGCTACATCCCCAGTTATAAGAGGGTGTGCATGCTTATGCAACCACAAATATTTTCCGTTTTTTATGTTTACTCCCCACATTTTAACATGGGTGTGTAGACTTTTTATATCCACTGTATGTAATGTCTGTGCTAACATTTACATGCCTACAGAACAAAGGGTGCCAGCTGTTCCTGCCTCTTAGAGTCATCGGTTGCTAAATCATGGGTGGCTCCTGCTGCCTAGCATCCTCTTTTACTAGGATGCAGGTGGATTAATCTGCCTAGCATCCTTGGCTGCTAGGATGCGGGCACCACCGACGCAAGTGCAGTTGTTAGGATGCAGGGTGCTCCTGCTTCCTAGTGCCCTCAGTTACTAGGGCACAGGCAGCTCCTGCCACTCAGGTTCCTAGGTTGCTAGGACACAGTTGGCTTTGTTGCCTGGATGTAGGTTCCTCCTACTGCCTAGTGTCCTCAGTTGCTAGGATGCAGGTGGCTCCTCTCACCTAATTTCCCCAGTTGCCAGGTCACAGGCGGCTTCTGCCACCTAGATTTCTTGGTTGCTAGCACACAGGTGTCTCCTGCGGTCCAACATCCTCAGTTTCTAAGGCGTAGGTAGCTCCTGCCACCTGCTTGCTAGGACAGGATTTCCAGGATGTCTGGCTGCGTATTATCTTTGTTTGCTAGGATGCGGGAAGCTCCTGCCACCTAGTGTCCTTTGTTGCTAGGTTACAGGCGGTACCTGCTGCCTAGCTTCCTTTGCTGCTATGATGCTATTACTCCACTCTCCCACTGACCCCAACACCTCCACTAGGAGTTTCTCACGCTCCTGCACATCCCGCTCCCATGCCACCTTTCTCACCCTTCTCCTCCTCCTAGCCGCGGGGGACATCTCCCCAAATCCTGGCCCTCCACCTCCCTCACCCGCTCAACACCCTCCCACTTCCACGTCCTACTGCAACCCCCGCAACTTAGTATCTGTCTCCCTGCTCCCTAAAATCTCCCCCCCGTTTTCATGTGCACTCCTGAACGCCCGTTCCGTGTGCAACAAGCTTACCGCCATCCACGACCTCTTTGTTTCCCGCTCCCTCAACCTCCTGGCGATCACGGAAACCTGGATCCAGCCCACTGACTCTACCTCCCCTGCTGCACTCTCCTATGGAGGTCTCACCTGGACCCACTCACCCAGGCCTAACGGTCGTAAAGGTGGTGGGGTTGGTCTGCTCCTGTCACCGCAGAGCACCTTCCGAGTCCTCCCAAACCCCCCCTCCCTATCCTTCTCCTCCTTCGAGGCCCACTGCCTCCGACTATTCTCCCCAACCCCCCTGAAGATTGCTGTGATATACCGGCCTCCTGGATCCATACCCCGCTTCCTGGATGACTTCTCCTCCTGGCTACCCTTCTTCCTCTCCTCTGAGCTACCCACCATCATTCTTGGGGATTTTAACATCCCTGTCAACCTCGACAACCCGGACACAGCCCGTCTCCTCCACCTAACCTCCTCCTTTGCACTTGCACAGTGCATACAATCCACCACCCACTCCGACGGAAATATCCTTGATCTTGTCTTCTCCAACCGATGCGCTCCCCACAACCTCACTAACACCCCCTTCCCTCTCTCTGACCACAACCTGATCACCTTCTCTATCTCCTCGTCCTCCAACGCCTACCCCTCCAAATGTCACACTACTACCAGCCGTAACCTCCGCAACCTTAACCCTGCCTCCCTCCACTCTGCAGCTGATCAACTCCACGACCGCATCCTCCCCCTGTCCTGCCCTGACTTGGCTTTGACCGCCTACAACAATGCGCTCTCAACAGCCCTTGACTCACTAGCGCCTTTAACCACACGCAACACCAGACCCCGACCGCTCCAGCCCTGGCAGACTGATCACACCAAAACCCTCAAACGACAAAGTCGTGCCCTAGAGCGACTATGGCGCAAAACCAAATCCAAACAAGCCTTCACCCGCTACAAATCTGCCTTCCGCACCTACACCTCCTCCCTCCATGCTGCCAAACAGGCCTACTTCTTGACCCTCATCAAGGCCCTCTCCTCCAATCCTCGCCGACTCTTCTCTGCCTTCAACTCTCTACTCTCTCCACCCCCACCTCCACCCAGCACCTCACTCACTGCCCTTGAGATTGCCAATCACTTCAAAAACAAAATTGACACAATTCGCAAGGACATTGCCGCAACTCACACGCCCTCTCAACCTGTCCCCTCTCACACAGCTACCCCCTTATCCCCCCTCCCCCTCGACATAACCCGCAGGGACTTCGTCGCTGCTCAAACTCTCTCCAACCCCCTTCACCCTCACTCAGCTACCCCCTCATCACCCCTCTCCCACGGCCCCACCACTGCTCTGACCTCCTCTTCCACCCCACCCTACATTCCTCATACTGAAGCTCCCCCAACACTCCACACCTTTGACCTTACTACCATCGAGGAAGTCTCCAAGACCCTCTCTGATGCCCGCCTCACCACCTGCCCCCTCGACCCTATCCCCTCACAACTCCTACGACCTTCCTCCTCCTCCATCCTACGCTCCCTCACCCACATCTTCAATCTCTCCCTCTCCTCAGGCACTTTCCCCTCCCCTCTGAAACATGCACACATCACCCCCATACTTAAAAAGCCCTCCCTGGACCCCAATGACCCGAACAACCTCAGACCCATCTCCCTGCTCCCATTTACATCTAAACTCCTCGAGCGCCTAGTCTACACCCGCCTATGCTCTCACCTCAACGACAACAACCTCCTCGATCCCCTACAGTCCGGCTTCCGTCCCCTACACTCCACCGAAACTGCCTTACTCAAACTCTCCAACGACCTGCTAACCGCCAAAGCTAATGGACACTATTCAGTGCTCCTACTCCTTGACCTCTCTGCGGCCTTCGACACAGTCGACCACCCCCTCCTCCTCAAAAAACTACACTCCCTCGGCCTCAGAGATTCTGCTCTCTCCTGGCTCTCATCCTACCTGTCACAACGCTCTTTCAGCGTTACCTATAATGCTACCACCTCCCCCTCACTCCCCCTCTCTGTTGGGGTCCCTCAAGGCTCTGTCCTCGGGCCCCTTCTCTTCTCCATCTATACCTCCTCCCTTGGCCAACTCATACACTCTCACGGCTTCAACTACCACCTCTATGCCGACGACACACAAATCTATCTCTCAACCCCCCACCTCACCCCCTTGGTCTCAGCCCGAATCACACACCTACTGAGCGACATATCAGACTGGATGTCGCTCCACTTCCTTAAATTGAACCTCTCCAAAACCGAGTTTCTTGTCTTCCCCCCAGCCCGGACACCACCCCCCATTGATTTCTCCGTCACATCCAAAAACGCTACCATCAAACCCGCCCCGCAGGCCAGAGTACTGGGTGTTATTCTGGACTCCAACCTATCCTTCCAGCCCCAAGTCCAATCTTTAACAAACTCGTGCAGACTCCACCTCCGCAACATCACCAAAATCCGCACGTTCCTAACCCCAGAAACCACTAAACAGCTCATCCACTCCCTCATCATATCACGACTCGACTACTGCAACTCCCTCCTCACTGGCCTGCCTCGCCGCTGGCTATCCCCTCTTCAGTCCATCCTGAACACGGCTGCCAGACTCATTCACCTTTCCAACCGCTCTGTCTCCGCCACCCCCCTCTGCCAATCCCTCCACTGGCTTCCGATTGCGCAACGGATCAAATTCAAAATCCTAACGCTGACGTACAAAGCTGTCCACCATACTGCCCCGAACTACATCACTGACCTAATATCCAAGTACCGCCCAGCACGCACACTCCGCTCCTCACAGGACCTCCTTCTCTCTAGTTCCCTGGTCTCCTCCTCCCATGCCCGCCTCCAGGACTTCTCCAGGGTGTCACCCATCCTCTGGAACTCCCTGCCCCAACCCATCAGATTATCACCTACTCTCCTCTCCTTTAGGCGCACCCTGAAAACCCATCTCTTCAGGGAAGCCTACCCCACCCCCTGCTAACTTGCCTCCCTCCTCCACTCTTCCTACCACTCCATCCCCCACAGCTATCTCCTCCTGTGCCACCACCCCCTCCCTCCTAGATTGTAAGCTCGAAAGAGCAGGGCCCTCGATCCCCTCATGTTTTGCATTGTATTGGTATTGTTCTGTCACATGTTCTGTCCCCCTTTGTAATGTACAGCGCTGAGCGAACTATTGGCGCTTTATAAATACTGTATAATAATAATAATAATAATGATGCAGGCAGCTCCAGCTGCCTAGCACTCTCAGTTACTAGATCATAGGCATCTCCTGCCGCCCAGCGTTCTTGGTTGCTAGGATGCAGGCGGGTCTTGCTGCCTAGCATACTCGGATGCTAAGACGCAGGCAGGTTCTGCCACTCATCGTCCTTGGTACACCGGGCCAATAGTATACTTAAATACTGTATGCATGTAGACACAAACCTTTCCATGAAGAATAGAGTTAAATTCAGCCCATATGCAGGACCACAGATGCAGATTTTTCCAATTTTTTCTATACAGCTGAATGCAGCACCAGATTATAGAGCTTTGCACAGCTATATCCATGTGCCCGCAGTTTAACTGATCCACAAAAAATGTCAGCATTGAGGATCTTTATGGCAGTTTATGCGTTGAAAGGCCCTCGTCACATTGCTTCCTTGCAGGTATTTGACACTTCAGGTAGATTAAGTACCTGCTAGCTTGTATGTCCTATAGTGACATATACCAAAGGGTTTGTACTTCTGTCCATCCATTCTTGAAATTTACACAGATCTGCAAGTCATCAGTGCCAGAAGGATGCCACTGCTTGAAGTATTCTCCCCCAGACTGCTACCTGGATAGACAAAGAGCAGCAGTAGATGGATTGGGTCATCTCTCTGCTCACTGTGCTTTCTCCTATTGTTAGCATGTTTTTTCTCAAATCGGTTTGCATGCAGTAAACGTGAATGCCCTGTCCTGACCCTCCTTCCCCCAGTCTGGGCTATTCTGTACAGGGGATTTACAAGAGGCTGATACCAGCAGGTAAGCCACAGCAACACTCTCCCCCATGTACCGCCAAACACAAGCTCAGGGGTACAGGTCGTGTATGCACAACCCATCGCCCTTCTACAATGCAGAGCTTGTGCGACCTATCACCAGACTCAACGTGGGAAGAAAACAAGCTCTGTGCTAATGGTGAAGTCATAACTCCTGCTCTGCACATTTGTTTTTGCCTATCAGCTCAAGAAGTATTGAAGCCAGATGACTGGTATGGGAGCCAGGCAGCTAACATTTCCAGAAGCTGGAGAGAAGTAACAAAGTCTGACCACATTGATTACAGTACAGATAATATTAACCACTTGAGCTCCAGAGGATTTACCCCCCTTAATGACCAGGCCTCTTTTTGCTACTCGGCGCTGCACTAATTCAACTGATAATTGCGCGGTCATGCAATGCTGCACCCAAACGAAATTTACGTCCTTTTTTTCACACAAATAGAGCTTTCTTTCGGTGGTACTTGATCATCTGTGCGCTTTTTATTTTTTCACGCTATAAACATAAAAAGGCCAAAAATTTTGAAGAAAAACAATATTTTTTACTTTCAGCTATAAAAACTATATAGTAAACTCAAAGTTGGTTATAAATTTAGGCCAAAATGTATTCTGCTACATGTTTTTGGTAAAAAAAATCCCAATGAGTGCAGGCTCTCCCCGCTCCAGACCATCCTGAACTCAGCGGCGAGACTCATCCACCTCACCACCCGCTCCACCTCTGCCACCCCCCTCTGCCTCTCCCTCCACTGGCTCCCGATTGCCCAACGCATCAAATTTAAACTCCTAACCCTGACCTACAAAGCCATTCACAACACTGCCCCTGACTACCTCACCAACCTGATCCCCAAGTACCACCCTACCCGTACCCTTCGCTCCTCACAGGACCTCCTTCTATCCTGCTCCCTGGTCTCCTCCTCCCATGCACGACTGCAGGACTTCTCCAGGTCCTCCCCCATCTTCTGGAACTCACTGCCCCAATCCATCAGACTGTCGCCTTCCCTCTTCACATTCAGGCGCTCCCTCAAAACCCATCTCTTCAGGGAAGCCTACCCCACCCTCACCTAACGGCCATTCTCCCTCTTTCCTCCCACCCCTCATTCCCCTCAGCCACTTCCTACTGTACCTCTACCCCATCCCTCCTAGATTGTAAGCTCGAAAGAGTAGGGCCCTCTTATCCCTCGTACGTTGTTTGTTGTTGTTGTACTGTGCCATGTATTGTCCCCCCCTATTGTACAGCGCTGAGCAAACCCTCTGGCGCTATATAAACTCGAAGTAATAATAATAATAATAATAATATATTGATTGCTTTGTGTGACAGTTATAGCGTCTACAAACTATGGTATAAATACTGCAACTTACGCCATTTTTCTGCTATACAGTGCTGCGCTAGTTTAACGGACAATTGCGCGGTCATGCAATACGGTACATAAATGAAATTTACATCCTTTTTTTTCCCCACAAATTGAGCTTTCTTTTGGTGGTATTTGATCGCCTGTGCGGTTTTTATTTTTTACGCTATAAAAAAAAAAGGCTGACAATTTTGAGGAAAAAAAACAATATTTTGGACTTTTTGCTATAAAACATGTCCAGTAAAAAAAAAATGCAAAAATCAAATTTAGTCATAAATTTCTGCCAAAATGCATTCTGCGACATGTCTGTGCTAAAAAAAAACCAATATGTGTAAATTAATTGGTTTCCGTGAAAGTTATAGCGTTTACAAATGGCGGGAAAGATACTGGGATTTTTAGGGTTTTTTTTATACTAATAATGGCGGCGATCAGCGAATTATGGCGGCGATCAGGGACTTATGGCGGGATCTGCGGCGGACATTCTGACATTGGGGGGTACTGACTTGGGGTCACTGACATCCCCAAAAACACTAATACAGTGATCAGTGCAAAAAAAAAAAACACTGACACTGTACTAATGGCACTGGGGAGGAAGGGGTTAACTTTATTTTGCTGGGAAGGGTTATAGGCGTGAGGGGAGTGTTTTACTAGGGGGCGGGGTGTATACTGGGCAGGACAAGGCTGATCGAGAGAGAGAAACTCTTCTTTCTCGATCAGATCATCCTGGAGCTGACAGGGAAGTGACAGACAGCACAGCTACTGCAGCTGTGCTCTCTGTCACTGTTTGCCGCCGATCGCCGGGACATAGCCGCTAACGAGCGGCTGTGACCCGGCCACTGACATCTGCGGCAGTGATCCGCAGGACAGATAGGGCGGTGGCGCGCCTCGCGCACGCCCCCTATTTGTTTACAAAACACACGTCTTAAAACGTGGTTTTGCCTGTGAGTGCCGCCCTGCCGCCGTATATGTACAGTGGCTGGGCGGCATGCGGTTAATGAAACCTAGGCACAACAATTCCAGGGGCACCTGTCCCTTTAAATAAAGGAAGGGAAGCATTTTTGGCCTTATAGAAGAGATTTTAGCTCACTTCCTGTTACAACAGGAAGTAATGGGAAATCTCTGTGGTGGGGACACAGGCAAAACTACAGAATGGAGAAGGTTGAGAACAATCTTTGACTGCTGTGTATGCCTTTCTGTCTGGGTGACAACCACATACCCTATTTTTTGTACATTGGCTACAGGCCTTTGAAGGATGCTTTGACATGCTGACACAACCCAGCTATCTGAAGATGTCTTTATTTCAGGCGTTAACATAATCATTCAGATTCATTGAACATCCACATATATCCTCTGGCGTGGGGACGATGGAGCTGCAAGAAGGTACCTCCTTCTTTCGTCTTTTTTTTTTTTATAGAATGGAGAGTCTTTAAAGCCTCGGTCAGATTTTTATTGCCCAGCCCACGCATTGTTGAAATATCCTTTCGATTCCTGTCCTGGTGACCACGTGGGAAGTAGGAAGTTAAGAGAAATCTCCCCAACAGGGACACAGCAATGAAAATGGCAGAAGATTTAAACCGTTATCATCTAAAGCACAATAACTGGCTGGAGATTGACTTTAAAATCTGTGGTTTTGGATTACTGTGCGATGAAGAATTTTTGGCCGCGGAGAACCGGCTGTGGAAGCCACATTAATATCTAAGCAGCATAAAAGGGGCTGTTTTCCACGTAAAGGAGAAGCAGCTGGAACATGGCAGGGTGAGGTCATCGTCATCCCCGCTAAAATATTTAGGCCACTCAGGATCTAAAGAAGTCCAGCCAAATTTGGGAAGACTGCACTGAGATAAAGTCTGCAGACTGTGAGGAATCTCTTAGCAATGACACGTCGCTGGCTAAGACAAAACTGAAGCAGAGAGGAACCGGACGTTAGACTAGGTAGTCCTTCTGCTGCAATTATATATGCGCTAATGCTCTCCTTACTGTCTATTCCAGGGTTCCATGGAACCCTAGGGTTCCTCCAGAGGTTGCTAGGAATTCCTTGAGGAATCCGCAACTTCTGCCTCTCAGGGGGGTTCCCACTGACACCATTGATCTTTTTAGCTATCTGTAAGGGGGTAATTCTCCCCCATGACCACAAGTGTAAGGAACATTCTTCCCACTGACCATCACCCTAATGTGTCATGAGTTGTAGACATTGTAATTTTTAGCAAGGCTTCCTTGAGGCTGGAAAGTTATTTCAAGGGTTCCTCTGTATTGAAAAGCTTGAGAAAGGCTGGTCTATTCTAAGGATGGTTGGATCCATCAAGAAGTGACCACAGATAATTAAAAAAATCTCAGGCCAGGCTCACAGTATTGGGGTGAATCCTAAGGTCCAGGGGCGGACTGACAACTCATGGGGCCCCCGGGCAATGAGGGATCATGGGGCCCCTGTGTCCTTGCCCAAACTCAAAAAAGCCTATGAAAAAGGTACCAGGGGCATCTTATGGGGCCCCCTACTGACCCCGGGCCCTCGGGCAGTGCCCGAGTTTCCAAATGGTCAGTCCGCCTCTGCTAAGGTCCTTCAAGGTTAGCTCCACCAAAAGCTGACATCTCAGTCATTTGTGGTTCATGTTATGGCCTAAAGGTTGTGAACATCAGACCATCACACCTATATGGCAAACGTAGGTGGAGACTGCTTCAAATGATGGTGTTTCCAGTAAGGTGCTGTAATTGATACAGCAGAGAAAGGCATTTGAAACAATTGGGCACTCTCAACTTCTTGGAAACAGTTTGGTGAAGGCCCTGTTCTGTTCCAGAATGATGGTGCCCCTTTGCACAGATCCAGAATCATAAAGACATGGGTTGACCAATTTAATGTAAAGGAACTCCAAGGCTTGATCTGAACCCTACTGCACACTCTTGGGTTGAACAGGAATACCGATTGCTAACCAGGCTTTCTCATCCAACTTCAGTACCTGACCTTACTAATGCTTCTTTGGCTGAATGGGCAAAAATTCCAAAACACGCCCTCTAAAATCTTGTGGAAACCCTTCAAAGACAAGTGGAGGCTGTTATGGGAGGCCCAAACTGTTATATTGCCCATGTTTTTTGAGTGGGATGACCAACAAGCCCATGCAAGTGTGATAGTCAGGTGTTCACCAGCCTTGAGGTTTTTTTCATATACATTACAGTATATGGCCCAACTGTGTGGTTTTTATGACATCAGCACAGCTGTAGAGATATCAGTAGAAAACATTTTTCCTTCACTGTTGACCAGAACAGAGTTTCTTCTTAAGTAGAAATAGAATTTAGAGTTAATTGTTGGACAGATGTGGTGCTGCTGATAGCCCCCTCATATGACGCAAAAATGTCCCCAGCACCCCTTGTATGATACAGGAATGTCTCCAGCTCCCCCCTCCCATGACACAGGAACATCCCCAGCTCCTGGCTCATGACACAGGAATCTCCCCAGAATCCCATGTCTGAGACTGGAAAGACCTCAGCACCCCTCATCTGACACAGGAATGTCCTCATAACCCCTCATCTGACACAGAAGCCTCCCCAACACCCCTCACATGACACAGGAAGGACCCCTGCCCTTCTCATATGGCACAGGAATGTTCTCAGCCCCCGTTATCTGACAGAGGAAGGTCCCCAACTCCCCACACGCATGATGCAGGAACATCCTCCGCTACCTGTGCATGACACAAGAACGTTTCCAGAACCCCTTGTCTGACACAGAAGCCTCCCAAACACCCCTCACATGACACAGGAAGGACCCCTGCCTTTCTCATATGGCACAGGAATGTTCTCAGCCCCCGTTATCTGACAGAGGAAGGTCCCCAACTCCCCACACGCATGATGCAGGAACATCCCCCGCTACCTGTGCATGACACAAGAACGTTTCCAGAACCCCTTGTCAGACACAGGAAGGTCCCCAGCTACCCCTTGCACGACAAAGAAATGTCCCCAACTCCCCCACAGCTGATACAAGAACATCCCCAGCCCCCCCTCGTATGACACAGGAACTTCCCCAACTCCCCAATGCATGATGCAGAAACATTCCCCAGCCCTCCTCCTATGACACAGGAATGTCCCCAGCCCCCCTCCTATGACACAGGAACATCCCCAACTACCTGTGCATGATACAAGAACATCCCCAGAACTCCTCGCCTGACAGGAAGGTCCCCAATTACCCCTTGCATGACACAGGAATGTCCCCAACTCCTCCACACCTGATACAAGAACATCCCCAACCCCCCTCGTATAACACAGGAACATCCCCTGTCCCCCTCCTATGACACAGGAATGTCCCCAACTCCCCCATGCATGACCCAAGAATGTCCATAGAACCTCTCGTCTGACACGGGAAGGACCCCAGCCCCCCTCGTTTGGCACAGCAACGTCCTCACCCCCGCCCCATCTGACAGAGGAAGGTCCCCAGACCCCCTTATATGACAAAGAAACATTGAACAGTGACATGTGGCACAAAGATGTGAAGAGCTTGTGGAATTCCCTGACAGGTGTCTACATTCATGGAGAAGCATTTTATTTCTGTTGAGAATTCGGGAGGAAGTCCTTGTTTTCCGACTCTGGCATTTTTCCTTCATTGTTGAGTAGAGTTTCTCTTTAAGCAGAAATAGATTTTAGAGTCAAATTTTGGTTAGATATGGTACTGCTGATAGCCCCCCTCATATGACACACAAGCACCCCTTGTATGACACCGGAATGTCCCCAGCACCCCTCGTATGATGCAGGAACATCCCAAGTCCCCTTGTATGATGCAGGAAGGTCCCCAGCAGACCCCCGTGTGTGACACAGGAATGTCCTGAACAGTGACATGTGGCACAAAGATGTGAAGAGCTTGTGAAATTCCCTGACAAGTGTCCACATTCACAGAGAAGAATTTTATTTCTGGCAAGAATTTGGGAAGAATTTTTTATTCTCCATCTGTGGCCATGAGGAATCTAATCAAAATCATTCTTTTGTTTCATATATATATATATATACACACACACACACATATATATACAGGCGTACCTCGGTTTATGAATTTAATGCGTTCTGTGGGACTTTTCGTATTGCGATAAGTTTGTAAACCGAAACGCGGTTTCCCATAGGAATGCATTGAATACCAATTAATCCATTCCGGAGGTCAGAAAAAAAGTTAAAAAAAAATCTTTTATCTGTTCAAAACTTTATAAAGTGCACTTTAAAGGCATAAGTACTGTACAGGGACATGATTGAAAACAACTTGTAAATGCATTGAAAACCAATTAATCTGTTCGTATTGCAATAAAAATTCGTAAGCCGAGGCGTTATTTTCAATGGATTTTCATTCGTAAAGCGAAAATTACGTTAACCGAGGCGTACGTAAACTGAGGTACGCCTGTGTGTGTGTGTGTGTGTATATATACACTGGTTAGTATGTGGAAGGGTTGGGACCCCTCTCTAGTAGTTTAGTGCTGTCTGTGTCCCTGCTGGGACGATCATTTTTATTATTACTATTATTATACAGGACTTATATAGCGCCAACAGTTTACGCAGCACTTTACAACATACGGGCAGACAGTACAATTGCAATACAAATTAATACAGGAGGATTCAGAGGGCCCTGCTCGTTAGACTGTAAGCTCTAAGAGGGAGGGTTGAGATATACAAAAGGTGAATAACTGTGGGGGATGGGCTGATGGATAAAATACATGTACGGTTGTTAGGTGGGGGCAGGATAGGCCTCTCTGAAGAGATGAGTTTTCAGGGATCGTCTAAAAGTGGACAGAGCTGGAGATAGTCGGACACATTGGGGAAGGGAGTTCCAGAGGATTGGAGCTGCTCTGGAGAAGTCCTGGAGGCGAGCATGGGAGGAGGTGACAAGGGAGCTAGAGAGCAGGAGGCCTTGGGAGGAACGAAGAGAACGATTTGGTGGGTATTTTGAGACCAGGTTAGTGATGTAACTAGGGGCTGAGTTGTGGATGGCTTTGTACGTTGTAAGTATCTTGAATTTTATTCGTTGGGTGAGCTGGAGCCAGTGGAGGGATTGGCAGAGAAGGATGGAGGACACTGAGTGGAGGCCAGTGGAGGGATTGGCAGAGAGGGGTGGAGGACACTGAGTGGAGGCCAGTGGAGGGATTGGCAGAGAAGGATGGAGGACACTGAGTGGAGGCCAGTGGAGGGATTGGCAGAGAGGGGTGGAGGACACTGAGTGGAGGCCAGTGGAGGGATTGGCAGAGAAGGATGGAGGACACTGAGTGGAGGCCAGTGGAGGGATTGGCAGAGAAGGATGGAGGACACTGAATGGAAGCCAGTGGAGGGATTGGCAGAGAAGGATGGAGGACACTGAATGGAAGCCAGTGGAGGGATTGGCAGAGAGGGGTGGCAAACACTGAATGGTTGGGAAGGTGGATGAGTCTGGCAGCAGCATTCATAAAACTGGCTGAATAGAATTACAAATCCATTGGAAGTTAAATACAGAACTGAAATACATCCATTTAAACTTTTTATCAGCGGTCCTAGAAGTTCTGCTTTAAATGGTTCAAATTACTGACTTGTGCAACGTACGTTGTTAGGACAGCCCAAAATAACACACCGAACACTCGTTTTCTGGCAGGCTATTACGACATACACATACACATGAATGCTGGGGCTCCAAATATGTCATCAGATGCATACACTGGGCACAGGGGCTGCTACTTCAAATGTTTTGCACCCAGGTGAACGGTGACAGTCAGTGGCAGTTGCTTTTGGGCCCAGGAAAGTGACGGTGAGAGGCCCAGCAGTCTGACAGCCAGTCTATTGGTTGTATTGCTCTGGATGTCAGGACAGGAAGTGATGGGAAATCTCTTGAACAGGAAATGTTTTTATTGAGGTCTGTGCCTTCCTGTCCTGGTAACAACCGCTCTCCCCTTGGTGTCACAAGGACAGGAAGTGAGCAAAAAATCTCCAAATGGGAGAACAGACAGGAGCAAAAGCCTGTCAGAAATATTAACTTTTGGCAGCCTATCCTATTCCCAGCCATTAAAATTGATACAGATCTTTAAAATACACCAGTGGTTTCCAAACTGTGACCCTTTGCTTGCTTTTATCGGCCTTTGGGCCACAATTTCATCTGCTGATACCAACAGTGGGGTATAATTCTCCCCACTGACACAAATGAAGGGGCACAATTCCTCCCAATGACACCAACGATGGGGCGCAGTTCATCCAACTGACACCAATGATGGGGCGCAGTTCACCCAACTGACACCAATGATGGGGCGCAGTTCACCCAACTGACACCAATGATGGGGCGCAGTTCACCCAACTGACACCAATGATGGGGCGCAGTTCATCCCACTGACACCAACCATGGGTGCAGTTCATCCAACGGACACCAGCGAGGGGGCTCCGTTCATCCAACGGACACCAGCGAGGGGGCTCCGTTCATCCAACGGACACCAGCGAGGGGGCTCCGTTCATCCAACGGACACCAGCGAGGGGGCTCCGTTCATCCAACGGACACCAGCGAGGGGGCTCCGTTCATCCAACGGACACCAGCGAGGGGGCTCCGTTCATCCAACGGACACCAGCGAGGGGGCTCCGTTCATCCAACGGACACCAGCGAGGGGGCTCCGTTCATCCAACGGACACCATGAGTCAGGGACCTTAGATTGTACGCCCTTTGAGGGTTAGGGACCATAGATTGTACGCCCTTTGAGGGTTAGGGACCATAGATTGTACGCCCTTTGAGGGTTAGGGACCATAGATTGTACGCCCTTTGAGGGTTAGGGACCATAGATTGTACGCCCTTTGAGGGTTAGGGACCATAGATTGTACGCCCTTTGAGGGTTAGGGACCATAGATTGTACGCCCTTTGAGGGTTAGGGACCATAGATTGTACGCCCTTTGAGGGTTAGGGACCATAGATTGTACGCCCTTTGAGGGTTAGGGACCATAGATTGTACGCCCTTTGAGGGTTAGGGACCATAGATTGTACGCCCTTTGAGGGTTAGGGACCATAGATTGTACGCCCTTTGAGGGTTAGGGACCATAGATTGTACGCCCTTTGAGGGTTAGGGACCATAGATTGTACGCCCCTTGAGGGTTAGGGACCATAGATTGTACGCCCCTTGAGGGTTAGGGACCATAGATTGTACGCCCCTTGAGGGTTAGGGACCTTAGATTGTACGCCCCTTGAGGCTTAGGGACCATAGATTGTACGCCCTTTGAGGGTTAGGGACCTTAGATTGTACACCCCTTGAGGGTTAGGGACCTTAGATTGTACGCTCCTTGAGGGTTAGGGCCCTTAGATCGTACGCCCCTTGAGGGTTAGGGCCCTTAGATTGTACGCTCCTTGAGGGTTTGGGACCTTAGATTGTACGCCCCTTGAGGGTTCGGGACTGATGTGAATAAACAATGTACAGTTGTGTTCAAAATAATAGCAGTCAGACATCACTAACCGGATCAATCACTGTTTTTGGTAGAAGTGATATTTCTACATGGCACATAATTTACTAGCAGGTGTAGTAGAGTAATAGAAATCCAACAGAGCCAACAGTCATGACATGCATGCTGCTGATTCTGTGTCATTGAATCACTCATTGGAAGGGACATGTTCAGTATAATAGCAGTGTGGAGTTCTATTAGTGAGGTCATTCATTCTTTGAAAAACAGGTGGCAATTATTGCCCTTATTTAACTACATGCCGCCCAGCCACTGTACATATACGGCGGCAGGGCAGCACTCGCAGGCAAAACCACGTTTTAAAACGTGTGTTTTGTAAACAAATAGGGGGCGCACGCGAGGTGTCCCGCGGATCACCGCCGCAGATGTCAGTCGCCGGGTCACAGCCGCTCCTTAGCGGCTATGTCCCGGCGATCAGCGGCAAACAGTGACAGAGAGCACAGCTGCAGTAGCTGTGCTGTCTGTCACTTCCCTGTCAGCTCGAGGATGAGCTGATCGAGAAAGAACAGTTTCTCTTTCTCGATCAGCCTTGTGCCGCCCAGTACACACCCCGCCCCCTAGTAAAACACTCCCCTCACACAGATAACCCTTCCCTGCAAAATAAAGTTAACCCCTTCCTCCCCATTGCCATTAGTACAGTGTCAGTGTTTTTTTTTTTGCACTGATCACTGTATTAGTGTTTTTGGGGATGTCAGTGACCCCAAGTCAGTACCCCCCAATGTCAGAATGTCTGCCGCAGTCCCGCCATAAGTCCCGGATCGCCGCCATAATTTGCTGATCGCCGCCATAATTCGCTGATCGCCGCCATTATTAGTATTAAAAAAAAACTAAAAATCCCAGTATCTTTCCCGCCATTTGTAAACGCTATAACTTTCACGTAAACCAATTAATTTACACGTATTGGGTTTTTTTTTTTAGCAAAGACATGTCGCAGAATGCATTTTGGCAGAAATTTATGACTAAATTTGATTTTTGCCTTTTTTTTTACTGGACATGTTTTATAGCAAAAAGTCCAAAATATTGTTTTTTTTTTCCTCAAAATTGTCAGACTTTTTTTTTTATAGCGCAAAAAATAAAAACCGCACAGGCGATCAAATACCACCGAAAGAAAGCTCAATTTGTGGGGAAAAAAAGAATGTAAATTTCATTTATGTACCATATTGCATGACCGCGCAATTGTCCGTTAAACTAGCGCAGCTCTGTATAGCAGAAAAATGGCGCAAATTGCAGTATCTATAGTTTGCAGATGCTATAACTTCCACACAAAGCAATCAATATACACTTATTGGGATTTTTTTTACTAAAAACATGGAGCAGAATACATTTTGGCCTAAATGTATAACCAACTTTGAGTTTACTATATATTTTTTATAGCTGAAAGTAAAAAATATTGTTTTTCTTCAAAATTTTTGGCCTTTTTTTGTTTATAGCGTGAAAAATAAAAAGCGCACAGGTGATCAAATACCACCGAAAGAAAGCTCTATTTGTGTGAAAAAAAGGACGTAAATTTTGTTTGGGTGCAGCATTGCATGACTGCGCAATTATCAGTTGAATTAGTGCAGCGCCGAGTAGCAAAAAGAGGCCTGGTCATTAAGGGGGGTAAATCCTCCGGAGGTCAAGTGGTTAAGGAAGGAAGGCAGCAAATGTTGGACATGCTGGTTACAGTGCATTTCTCTCTGAAATTCTGAGGAAAATGGGTCGTTTCAGACATTGTTCAGAAGAACAGCGTACCTTGATTAAAAAGTTGATTGGAGAGGGGAAAACATATAAAGAAGTGCAGAAAATGATCGACTGCTCAGCTAAAATGATCGCAAATGCTTTAAAATGGCAACTAAAACCTGAAAGAAGTGGAAGAAAGCTAAAAACTACCATTGGAATGGATAGAAGAATAGCCAAAATGGCGCGGACTCAGCCAACAATCAGCTCCAGGAAGATGAAAGAAGGTGTGACGTTCCCTGTGAGGACTGTTACAATTAGAAGACGCCTATGTGAAGCCAAGCTATCTGCAAGAAGTCCCCGCAAAGTCCCACTGTTGGAAAAAAGACATGTGCTGAAGAGGTTACAATCTGCCAAAGAGCACATTGACCGGCCTAAAGAGAAATGGCGCCACATTTTGTGGACTGATGAAAGTAAGATTGTTCTTTTTGGGTCTAGTGGGCGGAGACAGTTTGTCAGACGACCCCCAAACACTGAATTCAAGCCACAGTACATTGTGAAGACAGTGAAGCATGGTGGTGCAAGCATCATGATATGGGGATGTTTCTCATACTACGGTGTTGGGCCTATTTATCGCATACCAGGGATCATGGATCAGTTTGAATACATCAGAATACTTGAAGAGGTCATGCTGCCTTATGCTGAAGAGGAAATGCCCTTGAAATGGGTGTTCCAACAAGACAATGACCCCAAACACACCAGTAAACGTGCAACATCTTGGTTCCAGACCAACAAGATTGACGTTATGGAGTGGCCAGCCCAATCCCCGGATCTTAATCCAATAGAAAACTTGTGGGGTGACATCAAAAATGCCGTTTCTGAGGCAAAACCAAGAAATAGAGAAGAACTGTGGAATGTCGTCCAATCATCCTGGGCTGGAATACCTGATCACAGGGGCCAGAAGTTGGGTGACTCCATGCAACACAGATGTACAGCAGTTCTCAGAAACAGTGCGACTACAACCAAATATTCATGAAGTCATTCAAAGGAAAGCAAAATCTTCAAACATTTCTCAGTTTATATAGTGAATGTTTGAGTTTGTAAAGAAGAATACAAACACTGCGATTTTTTTGAACCGTCTAATATTCACTTTTCTTCCATTTTTTTAGAGGAACAACACAAATTTGATGTATTTTTCTTCATGTTTTGATTTGGAATAGAATGTGTCGTGTTCCCAATGCATTTGTGTGGATGGAAATAAAAGCTATTAGAAGGATTTTGAGCTTTATTCACTTTTTTCAACACACTGCTATTATTTTGAACACAACTGTATATGTGAAGTGCTGCATAAATTGACGGCGCAATAGAAGTACCTGAAATAAATATCTTACCAGTTTTATTTGTCATTTTTAAAAGGAAAAAGTGGAATCTCACTTTGGTTAAAATTCAGTCCTTTTAATTTATTTATATCCCTGTCCATTTTCATTAGTGCATGCTGAAAGTTGTAGTTCATCCCTTGCTGGCTCTTGTAGTAATGCTCCCTGTATGTAAACTAGGCTTCCCATCTGCTGGCCAGCTTCTCCCTTTCTTAGAATGTTCTTGCTTTTCCAGGTATTTTCTTTTTTTTTTTTTTCCATCAGCTGTGAATCAATATAAAGCAGACGTCCCGTATACCAACTGTGCGTGGGGCTAGTGACACCATCTGGTGCCGACACTGTGAACTGACCTACAAACAGCCGATTCCATATTTACTTAGACAGGCGTACCTCGGTTTACAAACGCCTTGGTTAATGTAATTTTCGGTTTACGAATGAAAATCCATTGAAAATAACGCCTCGGTTTACAATTTTTTTTTTTTGCAATACGCAGTAAGTTTCCCCAGGATGCATTGCGCCTGGGAGGTTTATCGCGCCGACCCCGTGCCTTTAAAGTGCACTTTATAAAGAGTTTTTAACAGATAAGACTTTTTTCTGACCTCCGGAACAGATTAATTGGTTTTCAATGCATTTACGTTTTTTTTGTTTGTTTTTTTAATCATGTCCCTGTACAGTATTTATGCCTTTAACCCCTTGCCTACAGGGCACTTATCCCCCCTTCCTGCCCAGGCCAATTTTCAGCTTTCAGCACTGTTGCACTTTGACAATTGCGCGGTCATGCAACACTGTACCCATATGAAATTTTTAGCATTTTTTTGAGACAGATAGAGCTTTCTTTTGGTGGTATTTAATCACCTCTGGGTTTTTTATTTTTTGCTAACCAAACCAAAAACAGACAAAAAATGTTTTTTCTTAGTTCTGTTATAAAATTTTGTAAATAAGTGATTTGTCTCCTTCACTGATGTGCGCTAATGAGGCTGCAGTGATGGGTGCTGATAGGCAGCACTGATGAGGAGGCACTGGTAGGTGGCACTGATGGGTACTGAAAGGCAGCACTCATATATGGCACTGATAGGCAGCTCAGATGGGCACTGATACAGTGGGGCAAAAAAGTATTTAGTCAGCCACCAATTGTACAAGTTCTCCCACTTAAAAAGATGAGCGAGGCCTGTAATTGGCATCATAGGTAGACCTCATCTATGAGAGACAAAATGAGAAAAAAAAATCCAGACAATCACATTGGCTGATCTGGAAAGAATTTATTTGCAAATTATGGTGGAAAATAAGTATTTGGTCAATATCAAAATTTCATCTCAATACTTTGTTACATATCCTTTGTTGGCAATGACAGAGGTCAGACGTTTCCTGTAAGTCTTCACAAGGTTGGCACACACTGTTGCTGGTATGTTGGTCCATTCCTCCATGCAGATCTCCTCTAGAGCAGTGATGTTTTGGGGCTGTCGCTGGGCAACACGGACTTTCAACTCCCTCCAAAGGTTTTCTATGGGGTTGAGATCTGGAGACTGTCTAGGCCACTCCAGGACCTTGAAATGCTTCATCTTCATCTTCAATGCCCTTGCTGATGGAAGGAGGTTTGCACTCAAAATCTCACGATACATGGCCCCATTCATGCTGTCCTGTACATGAATCAGTCGTCCTGGTCCCTTTGTGGAGAAACAGCCCCAAAGCATGATGTTGCCACCCCCATGCTTCACAGTAGGTATGGTGTTCTTTGGATGCAACTCAGCATTCTCTCTCCTCCAAACACGACGAGTTGTGTTTCTACCAAACAGTTCTATTTTGGTTTCATCTGACCATATGACATTCTCCCAGTCCTCTTCTGGATCATCCAAATGCTCTCTAGCAAACTTCAGACGGGCCCGGACATGTACTGGCTTAAGCAGGGGGACACGTCTGGCACTGCAGGATCTGAGTCCCTGGCGGCGTAGTGTGTTACTGATGGTAGCCTTTGTTATGTTGGTCCCAGCTGTCTGCAGGTCATTCACTAGGTCCCCCCGTGTGGTCCTGGGATTTTTGCTCACCGTTCTTGTGATCATTTTGACCCCACGGTGTGAGATCTTGCGTGGAGCCCCAGATGGAGGGAGATTATCAGTGGTCTTGTATGTCTTCCATTTTCTAATTATTGCTCCCACAGTTGATTTGTTCACACCAAGCTGCTTGCCTATTGCAGATTCAGTCTTCCCAGCCTGGTGCAGGTCTACAATTTTGTTTCTGGTGTCCTTCGACAGCTCTTTGGTCTTCACCATGGTGGAGTTTGGAGTGTGACTGTTTGAGGTTGTGGACAGGTGTCTTTTATACTGATAACAAGTTCAAACAGGTGCCATTGATACAGGTAATGAGTGCAGGACAGAGGAGCCTCTTAAAGAAGAAGGTCCAGGTCTGTGAGAGCCAGAAATCTTGCTTGTTTGTAGGTGACCAAATACTTATTTTCCACCATAATTTGCAAATAAATTCTTTCCAGATCAGCCAATGTGATTGTCTGGATTTTTTTTTCTCATTTTGTCTCTCATAGTTGAGGTCTCCCTATGATGCCAATTGCAGGCCTCTCTCATCTTTTTAAGTGGGAGAACTTGCACAATTGGTGGCTGACTAAATACTTTTTTGCCTCACTGTATGTGTCATTGATTGGCACTGACAGGTGGCACTGCTGGGGCTACACTGATCATCAGGGCACACTGATTATCAGTGCCCTTGCTGATCAGTGTAGATGTCCCCTCAGGAATGCCGATTAACAGCTCTCCTCTCCTCTGTCAGCGTGACAGCTCGTGAGGAGAGAAATGCCGATAAGCGGCATTTCCCTGTTTACATGCGATCAGCTGTGATTGGACACAGCTGACCACATGACCGAGCCGACTTCTTCGGCTCTTTCCGTTGATCAGTGATCCGCTGTGTCCCAGGGACACAGTGGATCGCCGCGCTGCGCACCCCCAGGGGTGCACACGCGTGGTTAGAGTGGGAGGACGTCATATGACGTCCTCAGAGAACGAGAGAACTGCCTTGTGTCCGTCATTCCCTTATATGGCGGTCGGGAGGCGGTTAAAGCGCACTTTATAAAGAGTTTTGAACAGATAAGACTTTTTTTTTACTTTTTTCTGACCTCCAGAACGGATTCATTGGTTTTCAATGCATTTACAAATTCATTATTAATCATATCCCTGTATAGTATTTATGCCTTTAAAGTGCACTTTATAAAGAGTTTTGAACAGATAAGAGACTTTTTTTTTTACTTTTTTCTGACCTCCGGAACGGATTAATTGGTTTTCAGTGCATTTCTATGGGAAACCGCGTTTCGGTTTACAAATTTTTCGCAATACAAAACGTCCCGGAGAACGCATTAAATTCATAAACCGAACCTGTACTTTGAGTCGTTTGCCCTGATTAAAGATGTAGATAGACATTCAAAGGATTGAAGCATTTTTCTCAGCCAGGAAACTGACCTTGCAGACTGAGTTTTAGCAACGTCTGTTTACATATTTGAAGAGGAGTTCATATGCAGTATTAGGCAGAGGAGTTGAATAACTGTCAGGCAACAGGCATTTTCAAAAGGCAGCAATTGACTCCATATTTACCTTAAATTAAGTATGCGTATGCTCTGTATAGGCACTTGACAAATATTCATTTAATTCTGCAGCCACAAAGACAGTCTTTCTCAAGCAGAGGTTGCTAGGAATTTGAGTAATCAGCATTTTCTGCCTCTGAGATAAGCAACCACTGAGGCTTGTTTTATTTTTTTTAAGCCATCTGTCAAAGGGACTTTTTTCCTCACTGACCACCAATATAAGGGGCATTCTTACCAATAACCACCAGTGTAAGGAGCATTCTTCCCAATAACCACCAATGTAAGGAGCATTCTTCCCAATAACCACCAATGCAAGGAGCATTCTTCCCAATAACCACCAATGCAAGGGGCATTCTTCCCGCTGGCCACCAATGCAAGGGGCATTCTTCCCAGTAACCACCAATGCAAGGGACATTCTTCCCGATGATCACCAATGTAAGGGGCGTTCTTCCCAATAACCACCAATGTAAGGGACGTTCTTCCCAATAACCACCAATGTAAGGGACGTTCTTCTCAATAACCACCAATGTAAGGGACGTTCTTCTCAATAACCACCAATGCAAGGGGTGTTCTTCCCGCTGATCACCAATGCAAGGGGCGTTCTTCCCGCTGATCACCAATGCAGGGGGCGTTCTTCCCAATAACCACCACTGTAAGGGGCATTCTTCCCAATAACCACCAATGCAAGGGGCATTCTTCCCAATAACCACCACTGTAAGGGGCATTCTTCCCGCTGATCACCAATGCAAGGGGCATTCTTCCCAATAACCACCACTGTAAGGGGCATTCTTCCCAATAACCACCAATGTAAGGAGCATTCTTCCCGCTGGCCACCAATGTAAGGGACATTTTTCCCGATCGCCACCAATGGAAGGGGTATTCTACCAATGACCACCATAGTAATATGCCTCTTTTTTCCATTAATCAGAGTTATGGAGTCCTACCCCTGACCTCTATGGTAGGGGGGCACTTTTCCCAGTGACCACCAATGTAAGAAAGCATTCTACTGACCAGCATTCTAAGCAGCCATTCTCCTCTAACCACCATTTGACGGGAATACTAAGTCTGTTGTCTTCGTTTTTTTTTGTTTTTTTTTCTTGACTATTATTTGTCTTGACATTTCATTATAGCGACTTCACAGTTATTTCAGGGGTTCCTCTCTGTTAAGATGGCTGAGAAAGACCGCTTAAAAAAAAGGAATCCACACGAAAACACATAAAACTATTTTTATTGAAAGAAAAAAAAATTCCATCCCATAATTTACGGTAAAATTAACTCTTTACTTTTCTACGATGCAAAATATTTTTTTTGTAATTCAAGGCACTTAGAACCAACTTACAGACAATTCCATTTGATCCCTTGCCGCTGGGTCAGCATATAAAACAAAAAACACAAGAAACCAATAAAAATCTAACGTTGCTAATACATTTTTTTTTTTTTTTTTTAATTATTGTCTTTATTGCAATCCATTTTTTAAGTGGCACTGCTGCTTGAAACACAAAGAGTTTGTTATTAAAGCTTTTGTTGAAAAAGGAAGAAAAAAAAAGTTGAAAAACACACTTGTTACAGTACACCACACACACCCATCCTCTGCCTTAATGATCAAACTGTCTGAAGGTTGCCAATAGCATTCCCTTTTGCTGGTCACTCACGGACACAATTGGATTGTACAGTCTGTTAGATTTCAGTTAGGAATAGTTCAAAAACAATCTTTTGACATTTAAAAAAAAAAAAAAGGAAAAAAATATATATTTATTTATTAGTCCTGGTTAAAGAAATTTTTTTTTAAAGTATATTTAAAAAAGTATAATAAATGTATAATTAAATATACATACATACAAAAAGAAAAGAAAATTTTATATATATATATATATTTTTTTTTAAAAGAATATCTGTACGCGTGTGTGTATATATAATATACAATTTACAGAAAACTACATAGTCCCTGTAAAGAAAAAAAAAATTCTATAAATTTTTTTTTTTTTTTTTTACAGGGACTATGTAGTTTTTTTTTTCTTTTTTAAAGGTTTTTTTTTCTTTATTTTTATAAATATATATATATATATATATATATAAAAAAAATTTTATTACAGGGACTATGTAGTTTTTTTTTTAAAAGGTTTTTTTTTTATTTTTATATTAAAAAAAATTATATATATATATATTTTTTTTTTATATTTATAAAAATAAAGAAAAAAAACCTTTAAAAAAAAAACAAAAAAACTACATAGTCCCTGTAAAAAAAAGAAAAAAAAATTATATATAATTTCATTTATTTTTTTTTTTACAGGGACTATGTAGAGTTTTTTTTTTTTTTAAAGTTTTTTTTTATTTTTATATTAAAATATATATATATATATATATATATATATATATATATATATATATATATATATATATATTTTTTTAATATTTATAAAAATAAAGAAAAAAAAACTACATAGTCCCTGTAAAAAAAAAAAAAATTATATATAAATTTTATTTTTTTTTTTTTTTACAGGGACTATGTAGAGTTTTTTTTTTTTTAAAAGGTTTTTTTTTATTTTTATATTAAAAAAAAAAAAATTATATATATATATATATTTTTTTTAATATTTATAAAAATAAAGAAAAAAAAAACCTTTAAAAAAAAAAAACTACATAGTCCCTGTAAAAAAAAGAAAAAAAAAATTATATATAATTTTTATTTTATTTTTTTTTACAGGGACTATGTAGTTTTTTTTTTTTTAAAGGTTTTTTTTTCTTTTTTTTATAAATATTAAAAATATATATATATATTTATTTATTTTTTAATAATATAAAAATAAAAAAAAACCTTTAAAAAAAAAAACTCTACATAGTCCCTGTAATAAAAAAAAAAAAAGAACTATATATATATATAATCACACCCTGTAAAAGAAAAAAAGCTCTACATTGTGTGTGTATATAATATATATATTGCTTGAGAAAATTGTATATTATATATACACACACACACGTACAGATATTGTTTACAGAGGACAGGAAGGAGAAATCTGCAAAGGGATACATTAATCTGGAAATACGCAGACAGATTTTTATTTTATTCAGATATTTTTTTACATTTCCATTGCCTTTGGGGTATTTTCTTGATGCACCTCCTCTTTTATATACACATAAATCACGATATAATTTTCATTTAATTTTTTGCATGCTGTAAAAAAATTAGATGATGTCACACATGCTAAAACCCCATTGAAGCGACTAAAAATGTTTCTGACCGTCCAATTTTTTTTTATTGGAAGAAAAACATCGGTTTGACAGTGCTGTACAAAAACAATTTCTGGTGGTTTGCTATGGCAACGGGATTTCCATTGAAACATTTTGATCATTAAGGACCAATTGTGCTCTACAGTTTAGAGATATGTGCAAAATACTGCGAAAGTTCACCTCCGATACGGGCGTGTCTGCGCACGGCGTGGTCAGTTCAGGGGAGGGCGGGGAACCTGGGGATTTTTATAGACACGCAGGCTTTATGTCAGAGTAAATACAGTTTTCGTCAAACGTGCAAATGGCCGCATTTGCATATTACAAGTTATAAAATGCAGGACGCGATGCGTGATGAATGCGGTTAATCAGGATTACATTTGGTAACTTGATCACCTGAAGGCAGAGAATTATGGAACCTAACAATGGAGACATTAAAATGGTCACAGATTGAAGTGTACCTGTCACTGACACAGTGGTGGGAGCGGATTGGTGGACAGAATGACGACGTGGCATGGATAAAGTGAGACAGAAATGTCACCGGTTCCTGGTGGACTACGGACCTGCAGCTTGAAAACACTCGGGGAAAAATGGCTGCTTTCTTGGGCGGAACATACACACGATTGAGGTTTACATCCCCCCCCAGGAATGAGTCTTCCATGCAGAGGTGTATGTGCAGAGTGATCTCGGCCAATTCCAAATGAAGACGCCTGTAGTCTCTCTGCGCATGCATCGTCCCATGAATGCAGGGGAATGCCGCTTTCACACCGCGCCGTTGCAAAAACGCATTTCTGGTTGTCTGATCATGTGAAAAATAGACATGCGACTCAAGAAATGCAAACATGGTGCACTTTCCATTCATTTCAGAGGGGAGGTGCATTTTTTTCCTTTTTTTTTTACATGCAGCAAAAATGCAACAAGCAGGACTTTTAGAAATGCAACTGACTGGTGTGAAGAGTTTCATAGGATTTAAAAGGATGCATTTTTCTTTCACTGACTAGTGTGTATTCAGAGGCTGCACTTTGCTGATACATGTCAACCCTGAGCTGTGGCAGGGGCCCATACAGCCCATGGCATACAGTATTTCCAATGCATCGGGGCGTACATGGGACCATAGCAGCCAGATCACAAAGTAGCTCAGTGATGTCATCCAGCGATGGCGATTTGTACATTTGCTGCATCCAGATCTGTAATTTTCTACAGATATGAACACATCAGTATTGAATCCGATGTGGAATCTACCTGCAGGATCTCTAAAATGTCTTAAAGGAAGCAAGAAAATACTGTTTTGTTTTTTTTTTTTCCTTTTGAAAATACTAGTTGCCCGGCTGCTACACTAGATACGCAGATTGGGGAGTTGAAGCTGAGCTCCAGGGGGTCATAATTTCAGTGGAGTTAGTAGCAGTTTACCTCTGCTGTAATGACGTGTGAGGGTTCAGCCCGGGTTCACACGTGTGCGCCGCGGCATTTTGCATAGGAACCACACCGCATTCCTGTGCACATTACATGCGAATTCTGTGCGGCACAATTTGAGCCATACATATTGTATATATAATATATATTGCTTGAGAAAAATTGTATAATATGTATTATTTACACACACACACGTGTACCGATATTGTTTAATGTGTTTTTTTTGCGGATTTCTCCTTCCTGTCCTGTCAATACGCACAGATTTTTATTTAAAATTTCAGTTGGCTCAAATCGCACCAAATAGGTGCAGGACCCTTTTTTGGTCCATACTAGAATCGGATCGCAAGAGTATGCACACCTATCCGATTCTGCGCATCGCACCGCGTTTTGCGGACTGATTTTGGAGTGTTGTTACCATCCACACCCACATCGGTTCGCATTAACTGGGTGCGATTGTGCCGCGGTACAGAATTTGCACAGAAACCGCTGCAAATTCCACACCGCACCAGTTTGAACCCGGGCTAGTATTGTGTGCCCCCTCCCCCACCAGGGCTAGTACTGTGCGTGTCATCCCCCCCCCACCAGGGCTAGTACTGTGCGTGTCATTGCCCCCCACCAGGGCTAGTACTGTGCGTGTCATTCCCCCCCACCAGGTCTATTACTGCCCCCCACCAGGGCTAGTACTGTGCGTGTCATTCCCCCCCACCAGGGCTAGTACTGTGCGTGTCATTCCCCCCCACCAGGTCTATTACTGCCCCCCACCAGGGCTAGTACTGTGCGTGTCATTCCCCCCCCCCCCCACCCCACCAGGGCTAGTACTGTGCGTGTCATCCCCCCCCCCCCCCCCAGGGCTAGTACTGTGCATGTCATTCCCCCCCCCCTGAGCTAGTACTGCCCCCCACCAGGGCTAGTACTGTGCGTGTCATTTCCCCCCCCCCCCCCCCCCAGGGCTAGTACTGTGCATGTCATTCCCCCCCCCTGAGCTAGTACTGCCCCCCACCAGGGCTAGTACTGTGCGTGTCATTTCCCCCACCAGGGCTAGTACTGTGCGTGTCATTCCCCCCCCCCCCCCCCCACCACGGCTAGTACTGTGCGTGTCACTCCCCCCCTTCCCCCCCCCCCAGGGCTAGTACTGTGCGTGTTCCCCCCCCCACCAGGGCTAGCACTGTGCGTGTGTCCCCCCCCCATGACACGCACAGTACTGTGTGTGTCATTCTCCGCCCCACCACACCAGGGCTAGTACCGTGTGTGTCCCGTCCCCACCACCAGGGCTAGTACTGTGCGTGTTATTTCCCCCACCAGGGCTAGTACTGTGTGTGTCCCCCCCCCCCCCCACCAGGGCTAGTACTGTGTGTGTCCCCATCAGCGCTAGTACTGTGTCGTCCCCTTCCCAATTGAACGGCCAATTGTAGACGGGTAGACAGATGATACTAGTGCTGGTGTTTGTTATATCTGCAGCACGGATGGGGGTCAGGGGAAGGTGGCAGAAGCTATACTTTCTGCGCAACCAAAAGCCCACCTTTTGGGTAATATGACGCAATCAAACAGCTACCAACCCCCCTAAAACTAGCAAAATGATACTGCCCAATGTTCTGCTTTACAGCTGAACCCCGGCAACAAACACTTTCATTTGGATAAATTCCTCAATAGCCACAAAGGATATAAAACCAAATTTGTGTGTGGCTGACGCTGTTACTTTTATATGGTAATATCTGAGTTTGTAACAGTGACGTCACAGCAATAGCCTGCTCAGAAAACAGAAATGTGGGAGGAGCCAGCAGCTCCACCCACTTTAGGCAGCATGCAGATAACAACAGGGGGGCGGAGACCAGACCAGTCACCCTGCACAAGGAGAGAGTGTGACCAGTGACAACACAGATCTGGAACAGGGGCGGACTGACAAGTCATGGGGCCCCCGGGCAATAGGGGATCATGGGGCCCCTGTGTCCTTGCCCAAACTCAAAAAAGCCTATGAAAAAGGTACCAGGGGCATCTCATGGGGCCCCCTACTGACCCCGGGCAGCGCCCGAGTTTCCAAATGGTCAGTCCGCCCCTGATCTGGAAGTAATACACACGCCACTTCTTTGATTGTCTCAAAGTTCCGCTTTCAGACCTGATAGGTCATGTGACCCCATACCAGCCAGTTAGGCAGCAAACCCATTCCTGTGTCAACCAATGCCCCATCAAGTAGATATCGGGGTCTCATAGTGACATTTTCACCACCACAGTGCTCATGTGACAGACACTTCAAACAGAACATTGACAGTTACATAAAAAAAAAAGCGCCTAAAAAAGATGAATACCTTGTAAATTTAATTAATTCAGGCAACAGTAAACAATTCAACTTGTTGGAAAAAAAAAAAAATAACGACCGCAAACAATGATAGTGTTTTGTGATGGCGAAACCCACAAAGAAAAGTCTGAACAGACAAAACCAGTCAGAAAAATAAATGGCAGTTGATAAAATACTAAATCCTGAGATGACACTACTATCCATGAGATGAAAAATGTCAAACGGAAGTTAGAAGTGAAAGCTATTTTAGTGGATTCTTTTTTTTTTTTTCTTTTTTTACTTTGCCCCCCTCCCCTCCCCATATCAAAAAATAGCCATTCTCCCACTCTCCTCAAGGTCAGATACAGAATTTGAAGCTCTTCAAAACAGAGCCAACAACTATAATTATATATATAATATTTTATATATATTGTAATAACAAAATTTTAACTTTTCGGCCAGAACAGAGGTAGTGTGGAAAATGAAAAAAAACAAAAAAACGCAGGCTGAAAGCTGGATAGCAGCATTGCAACGATCGCCAAAGAATGGGACTTGTCTACGTTTCTGTACAGGGACTGGGCTGGGCGGCGGGATGCTGGTTATGGCTGGGTCTGCGACCGTGAAAAGACATTCTAAAACCAGCGGGAGACGGTTATTGCTGTGTGATGGATGCGGTTTTCTTTTAGCCCGGGTTCACATATATGCGGTGCGGTATATCGCATGTGATTCGCACGGGAACCGCACCGCATTCCTCTGCAAATCACATGCGATTTGTGTGCGGTGCGATTGGAGCCATATATTATGTATGGCTCAAATCGCACCAGAAACATGCAGGACCCCTTTTTGGGTCTGCACTGGAATCGGATCGCATGGGTATTCACACCTATGCGGACCGCTTTCGGGGTGTTGTTAACTTAACATACACACCCCCATGAACGGGGTGCGATTGTGATGCGGTGCAGAATTCGCACTGAAAACGCAGAGAATTCCGCACCGCATCAGTGTGAACCCGGGGTTGTGCAGACAAAATGTTAAAAACACCAACAGGAAACTGATGGGGGTCATTGTGACCAGAGATGCCCGTTTTACTCATCAGTGCCCTCTTTTTTTTTTCATGGCTCTCCTTAATTTAAATACACCCCGACCCACTGATTCTCTCTCCTGCGTCACCCCCACCCACTGATTCTCTCTCCTGCGTCACCCCCACCCACTGATTCTCTCTCCTGCGTCACCCCTGCGTCCTTGAAGGGAGTTCCATCAGAATACTGGTGGGTGGGGGAGTTGTGACACAGGAGAGAGTATCAGTGGATGGGGGTGACGCAGGAGAGAGTATCAGTGGGTGGGGGTGACGCAGGAGAATCAGTATTCTCTCTCCTGCGTCACCCCCCACCCACTGATACTCTCTCCTGCGTCACCCCCATCCACTGATACTCTCTTCTGCGTCACAACTCCCCCACCCACTAGTATTCTGATGGAACTCCCTTCAGGAAGTAGCCAAAGATTTCCAGGGATGGGGGGGGAGCATGTGACTTCCTCCTATTCCTCCCAGAATGCACTGTTCAGGTATGGGTAGCCTATTGCCAGGTCTATTTTTAAGGGGGAGGGGTGTCAGCCCATGTAAGCTCTCGGCCACTGAGCTTACATTTGTTGGACTCCCAGATACAGCAGAAGGAAGGTGCACTGCCCATTGAGATCCTTTACACCACAGGTGTCAAACTGGCGGCCCTCCAGCTGTTGCCAAACTACAAGTCCCATGAGGCATTGTAAGATTGACAGGTACAAGCATGACTCCCAAAGGTAGAGGCATGATGGGACTTGTAGTTTCGCTACAGCTGAAGGGCCGGCAGTATGACACCCCTGCTTTACACAGTTGACTGCAGAGACTTTGTCAGGTAGGAGGCAGCAGCCATCTACTGGAGACCAAATTACCATTGGCCTGTTCATTTTGAGTTTATCCCTCTTTTAGTAAACTTAAACTACAATATTTAAAAAAAAAAAAAAAAACCTGCCATATTCTTTTTTTTTTTTTTTGCCAGGGGTCTCAGGAAACTTCTTGTTTCCCTCAGCAGAATACCAACATCACTGTCAGGTAAGTGCAAGTGGCCTATCCCAACCCCTTGAGTGACTATATCATCTCAATGGAGGTCGTATTGGGGTTGATTTACTAAAAGCAAACAAACTGCGCACTTTACAAAGTGCATGTACTCTAGCGCTTCGTAAATGAAGGGAGGCTCTGGTGACTGCCACCCTCCAATCATGTGCAAGTAAAAATGTTTTTTTTTTTTTTTCATTTTCCTTGCAGGTGATTGGGTAATCTTTGCAAAGAGAAGCTTTACCTCATTTACTAAGCTCTGGCGCAGCTACACGCTTTTGGTTTGCCTTTAGTAAATCCCACCCTATATGGATACATAGATTTCTGACGCACAGTAGGTGGGGCTTAGACATGGCTGCATATACTGCGATTGGTTTGAAATGTTGGCCAGAACTAGACTTGAAAACACATTCCCGATTAACTAGGAAATCCAACCTCAACCCCAGGATGGGTAGCTGTACTTTTGGCTGATGTTGCTAATAAAGTTTGAGTTGTTGAAAATGTGGAAGGAACCAGGTGTTAATGGATCCTTTTGTATGATAAAAGAAGCATTTTTCTGTTCTTACTAGATCAAAAAGGGATGAGCTGAGGTGGAAGGCCTTGGGATTGCTATCTGAATGGGCTCAGGTCACAATGGTGTTGATTTTTTAAAACTGGAGAGTGCAAAATTTGCCGCAGCTCTGCATAGAAACCAATCAGCTTCTGGATTTTTTTTTTTGTCACGTTTGGGAACATGCTACATGTTCCCCCCGTTTTAAGGGTAGAACATGTAACATGTTCCCATAGCTGCAGCTGCCCCCCTCCCTCTCCAAGATAATATGGGGAAAAGGTCTCCCTGTACTATCTGTCAAATTTGAAAACAGCTCCGCCCCCAAAGCCACATCATTAATTCCTGGACTTCCGTGAATGAATGAACTGCAAGTCCCAACGGCCTTAGAGGTAGGTTTCAGTGAACTACCACGGTGCTGTGGAGCTGCGAGGTAATCCATTGAAGCTTCCTGTCAGAATATCTGCTTGCTCGTACATCCCGTACAGGAAGGCAGATATTCTGACAGGTCTGCAGGATACCTGCATGGCCTCAGCAATCCCACATGGAAGAAAAATATATTTAAAATAGATTTTAAAAATATTCTTCCCAAATATATTACCATATATTTGAAATGCTACAATTTTGGCCGTATTCAATATATTTCAATTAAAAAAAAAATATTTATTTGAAATGCTTTTTTAGTACAATATATATGAAAAATATTTTTAAAAATCCATTTCAAATATACTGTGTCTTTGTAAATGCATTGCAAAAATGTAGATTTGTATTTTTAAATATTTGTAAAAATGTTAAAAAAAAAAATCTGAAGTATATTTTAAAATATATATTTTTAAGTATATTCTTAAAATGACTTTTTTTATATGTTAAAAAAAATGTTTTTAAAATAAATTCTTCAGATTTTTTTTTTTAAAATATAAAAAAGTCATTTTAACATATATTTTTACATTAATTCTAAAAATGTAGATTTGTATTTTTAAAGACATACAGTATATTTGAAATGTATTTTTTTAAATATTTTTCATATATTTTGTAATAACGCATTTCAACATGCAGTGTGTGTGTATATATATATATATATTTATTGCATATGGTCAAAATTGTAGCATTTCAAATATATGGCAATATATTTGGGAAGGATATTTTTTTTTAAATATATTTCAAATACATTTTTCTTCCAGGTGAGTTTCCAGGCTTCTTTTGGACAAAAATAAATAAATGCACAGTTGTTTACCTGCAAAATAATTTGCATTATTTTTGTCCAAAAGGTGAACTTATCCTTTAACTGAACAATCTAGAAGCTGATTGGCTACTATGCACAGCTGCCCCAGATCTTGCACTCTCCAGTGTTACTAAATCAACCCAAATATGTCTACCACTAGACTAGAGAAAGAGGGAAGGGGACCTGGGACAAAGCAGCAGTTTCATTATACAGTCCCCCGCTATGAAGATCAGCCACTGAGAGCCCTTTGTAGGAGCTCACACAGGACTAGGGTCACCAGCCGCCCCCGTATGACAGTGTTGGGCCAATCACCAAGTACTGTCACATGATCCTCTATACCCAAATTACTGGGTACTTTCTTTGCTCCCGATAGCTGAATGGAGTGTAGGAAAGGAGAGTATGTGATGCTGGGGAGGGAGGCCATTGACTCTGCAGGAGACCATCTATATTAGGAGGAGGAATATGGAAGAGTAGACCCTTTGGAGATATATCAAAGTTGGTCTGAAGCAAGCTCTGAAATGTTCTTACAATACTTTCCTGGCTATACGTAAAGCTCCCACTTTACCTAGAAATGTTGGCTACGGGTTCATATTGAGGTTCTCTGACATTCTAACCTCCCTCATTCCTTCTACCAAAACCATCTTCTCCCTGATAATAGGTGCAGCTCAACTTTTCCACTCCTTCAAGGTCAACAATGTGTGTCCAGGGGAGGATTGGAGAAGGTGGCTCTTCAAGAAGGGATGAGAGAGGATGGAACGAAGATAGACAAGGTAAAAAGAAGGTCATCCTCAAAGAAGTCCACCCCATGTTCCACCCTCAGCAGTGTCCAGTCATTAGTGTCTAGACAGCTCAGACTATGGCTATTTTTTGCCACCACGTTAAATATTAGAACATTTCACAACTCATTCATGTGGGTGGTGCTGCTGTTCTCCTTAGAAGCTGATGGAAAGAAAAAAAAAATAAATCTGCTGACAGAAGGCCAAGGGGACAGAAAACTAGAAGGGTAAAAAACTAATTCTCCACCAGTTCCAGTCATTTCAGCTTTGCTAGTTCTATAAGAAACTGGAGGAAGCAAGGGGGGTAATTTACTAAAGGCACATAGACCACGGGTGTCAAATTGGTGGCCCTCCAGCTGTTGCCAAACTACAAGTCCCATGAGGCATTGCAAGATTGACAGTTGCAAGTATGACTCTCAAAGGCAGAGGCATGATGGGATTTGTAGTTTCACAACAGCTGGAGGGCTGCCAGTTTGACACCCCTGACATAGACTGTTGAATGATGCAGCTGCTCCAGAGCTTAGTAAATGTTAGGAAGTTCTGCTGATTTCCATTATCCAATCATGTGTGAGCTAAATGCAGTTTTTTTTTTTATTTTGCCTGCACCCTCCCCTCATTTACTAAGCTCTGCAGTCTATTTGCCTTTAGTAAATGAACCCTTAGGTGTCTTGGTGTTGTTGGTTAGTCTTCTGCTCTGTAAAGCTCAACAGCGGCACCATTTGGCCCTAACCGGCATTCAACCTAACCAATGGCAATGTATACCAGTGGGATAGGACGTTTCTCCAGAAAAAAATGCATCCCCGTGCCCCTGTCACAAATGCCGCTATTCAGTGCTTTATATTTCTCAGCTCATCATAAGGGAAACTGTAGTGTAGCAAATCCTTGGTAGAGAGCACCATTCTGGAGTCAGTAAAGAAGGATCAGCTTCACCGCTCTGCAACTTGACAAGGACTTGCAATGGTGCCTTTCTAGCTGATGTTTTTGGTTTTTTTGCTTATACACAGATGCCTCTTTACCTTCCATGAAAAATAAAGGCTGTGTGAAGTCTGAACCCTTATTGGAAACCAAACATGCCAAGATGACCTGGTTAGGAGGCTGCCATAGATATCAACAAAGAGTATAAATATGGCAGTACATCCCAGTATAACCAGTCCATCCCAGTATAACCAGTCCATCCCAGTATAACCAGTCCATCCCAGTATAACCAGTCCATCCCAGTAAGGTTTTAAATAGAGGATACAGACTTAAAGTAGGACTACTGATAAGAGTAACCAGTTAGATGATTTTTTTTTTCTGTCATCTGTGTCCCATTGGGGAGATTTCTCTTCGCTTCCTGTCCCATAGCCAACACAGGAAATCCCTTGGGGACCCCCAGATGACTAGAACTAGTGTCCCCCTTGGAAGATTTCCCCTCTATTACCTTTCTGGGGACAACCCAAAATTTAGAATTTTCTTTCAATAACAGCAAATAGGACAAATGGAGAGGGTGAATCTCCCCAATGAGGGCACAGACAGCAATAAAAACCTGACAGGGGCTCAGATCCTTCTCCACTCTATCCAAAACTAAAATGTTTTGCCTTTATACTTTAAAGTGGAGCTCCACCCAAAAGGGGAAGTTTTGTTTTAAGCCTTTGTCCCCCCCCCCGCTCCCCATTAGGGACTGGCACCTTTGGGGAGCAGGTACCCGCTCCCACTGCGATCGCCCAGGTGATCGGAAGCGGAAGTCGTCCTCCCTCCCCGTAGTCTTCTGGGACATGTGACAGGTCCGACTACGGGGCCGTTCACAAAGCGCAGCGCTTCTCACGCATGCGCAGTGGGCACCCAGCTGTGAAGCCGCAAGCTGTCACAGCCTGGTGTCCACACTGAAAGATGCCAGCCCTGGGGAGAGAAGACAGCCGGTGAAACCAGCCGTGGTGAGGACACTGCTGGACCAAGGGACAGGTAAGTGGATGTATTTTAAAAGTCAGTAGCTACAGTTTTTGCATCTGCTTTTATTTATTTTTTTAGGTGGAACTCCGCTTTAAGAAAGCCCTCAGATCGCCCAGCTTGTTAATGGAAATAAATGAGCTGAGTACTATGAAGCACTAAACAGACTCCACTCTGGGGGTGAGAAGAGTTCCTTCCCTGAAGAACCTCTAACAGACCCACTTGATTGGGGGACACAAGCCCCGCCCAGAGCGAATCCTCTTAAAGGGCAAGCTAAAACGTGGGAGTGGTTCTGCGGAGCACACATTACAGCGACAGGATTGGTCAAACCGCTCACTGGATTTATTGTGTATGTAGAAAGTAGCCAAATTCTGAAATACCATGTTTGGAATTACGCTCTCGGGGGGGGGGCAGGGAATAGGATAAACACCTTTAAAACCAGGTTAAGCATAACAGCTGTGGTTTTAAATTATATAAAAAAACAAGATGTCAGTATACTTATACTTTTACCTAAAGTGCTAAAAGAGACAATCAAAAATTAGGTTGTCACATAAAAATATCAAATTGCATTTTTTTTAAGTCCTGATTTTTTTTTTTTTTCCTCTTCTATTTCGCTCCTGGGAACCAATGGGTGCCTGTCCCGGAACACCCTCCAAAGTTTCATCGGCTGGTTTGAACGTACTCTAGACGGAGATCTAAGCACCCAGGCAACACATGAAGGAGAAGTCCGATCAACACTATTGCATCCTCCCCTTTGCTGCCCCCTGCTGGAACACTTTGTGGAATACAAGTCAAACACACGAGGTTTGTTAGCTCGTCAGAACCTGTGAATTAAAGCCTCTTTCTCCCTCTCTTTCCGCCTCATTTCCTCCTTGTAACAGCACGAGCAGTAGTTCCCCGTTTCGGGATGTCCGTAAAAAGTGCAGTGAACTTGCTTACACTTGGTCTGCTGGACATTATAGTGTGTCCGGGTTTTGCTGCTGTCAGAGTTCACGGATCTGGACAGGGAGGTGGGGTCTGTGTATTCTCTGTAGCCGTTGCTGTGCATGATGCAGACCGTCTGGTCGATGGCTTCGGGGTACACCGGAGGAAGCTCAGTCTCTGAGGGAGAAAGGCCGCCCACTTGTAGCGGGCTAGCATGGTAGGCGTTGAGCCGACCCTGTACGGGTTGCCGGGGGAGAGTGACGTAAGAGGGCATGCTGTTACAAGGACCACCTGCGACTTGCCGTCTATTGTCCTGGTAGCTATGAGCACCATCCGCATTCACTAGGGAAGGTCTCGGGATGGTAAATCCTCCAGAGTAGCTGGAAGGTAGTGCTCCTTTCACGCCCACACCATAGTCCATGCCCGCCATTCCATAGTTACCAGTTGCCTGGGCGTAGGTGGGCAACGGAAGCAAATCGTCTCCTTTAGGTTGCAACATGTCCTGCTCCAACCGCTTGGCTGCGCCGCAGTTCATCAGAGTCTTTTTCTCTGCCTCTCGCTGCTTCTGCTCCGCTACAAACCTCTCCTGGGCATCGGCCAGATACCTCTGGATCATCTGCTTTTGGTACGGCTGACGATCGCTAGTTTTTAACAGGCAGGCAAATATAAACTTGCGCTCACCTTGCATGGCCGCCCGTAAGATGCTGAGACTCAACTTGACATCGTTACTGTACTTGTAAGGGTCGCCCTGGCTTTTGTCAGTTGTGGATTTGACGGAAGATTTCTCAGATGACGTAGACAAGTCCCCTTGGGAGGAGTCTTCTTTGCTCCCTTTCCGACCCTTGAGGGAACCCTTCTTTTTCTTTTCAAGCGTGTCGCCCTGTCCATTGGTCATGCCGGACTTGCCGCCCTTGCTATGCATCAGTCCTCCCATGTTCTTCTTCAGCTTGCTCCCCAAGCTCTTGCCAAAACTGCCCAACTTGTTGGCCACTGAATCGGCTCTCTTCTTGTCTTTCTCCTTATCTTTCTCTTTTTTGGACTTGTCCTTTTCCTTGTCCTTCTCCTTTCCGCTCTTGCTGCCTCCATTGCTTGCCGAGCTGCTGCACACAGACTCTTTGTCCGACTCTCCAGATTCTGCGGCAGACCTCGCATCGTCCCCAGCAGATGCCGTTGGTGACTCCGGCTGGGCGAGAGGAGCCTATTGTACAGAGACAAAAGAATCAGCATTTTGTAGAAAAACGGGTATCAGGTTAGTAAAACATAGTTAGTCTGGCTGAAAAAAGACAAAAATCCATCCAGTTCAGCCATAAAAAAAAAAAAAAAAAAAAAGTGTAATTTCTTGACACAAAACCTAATGCCTTTAGAACCACTTTAACCCTTTGAGGACCAAGGGATGTATTTGTCCCAGGTTTTGAATTGCCTGTATCATCTGATTAAGAACTTAAAACTTTTTTTTTTTTTTGAGTCAAAATATTAGTTATCAACAAACAACAAATGGATCTAGCTTTGTGCCAATTATTTCATGAAATGGCTTAGTTACAGCAACTGAAGTGTACAAACTTTAAAAACAAAAAAATGGATTCTTTTGGTGTTCCAAAATCTTACGGTCCTCAAAGGGTTAATAAAGAGTGACTTTCTGAGATATATCATATACTATGATATACAGATATTATAGTAGATGATAAATCTCAGATGGTCACTCTTTAATAAAGTGATTCTAAAGGCAGAAGGTTTTATTACCTTGTTGCATTAAGGTAAAAAAAAAACAACCTTTGCCTAATGCACGTCAGTCTGTTCATACTCTACACAGCTAAAGGCCACTTTATTAGGCATGCAGGATTGTTAAAAAGTGAACTCCACCTTTAAATACTTTAACAAAAAAATTATAAATGCACTTTTTTTCTGCAAGTAAAAAAAAATATGTGCGTTTACAATTTTTTTGAAGCCCGGAAAGCACTGCACCAGCGATCAGCAGATTGCTGGTGCCATGCAGTACTCCTGCAGGCCTGTCAGTATATCTGTGTACATGGTAGTCGGAACTTGTAGTTTTCTCATTTACAGTGGACAGGGAGATATTATCCAATGTTTAGGTAGCTGCTGAGATCACTTGTTAATCAAGCATAAAAATGATCTTCCTCCATTTGTATTCATCTGATAAAACCGCATGGAATAAGTTGGTTACATTACTCATTCTCCTTATCATGTATCCAAATGTGCACACAGGACAGAAGTGCTGATAATCCATTCACGGGGTATAAACTGTAAATCCACAAAGCTGTATAACTCCATCCCACAGGTATCATAAAAAACCGTCGTGGAAAGGATCCCTGTGCAGCACTGCCCGTAATATGGTTGGGTATATCTAGGTAGCGCACCCTGTGGTGATGTCACACACAGCGTCACTTCTGACACATTTCAACAGTAATGGTCTTTAGGCTGGTCAATGCAGAGATGTGTGCCTTTGCCAAGATGGACAATTTATTCTTTACATTCATCAACCGCTTCCCGACCACCCTATAGCAGAAATACTGCTACAGGGCGGCACGGGTGCGCAAAATCTTATATATATATATATATATATATAAAAGATTGTAAGCTCGAAAGAGCAGGGCCCTCAAACCCCTCGTGTATTGTATTGTTACTGTCTTGTCTCATGTTCTGTCCCCCTTGCTACTGTACAGCGCTGAGCAAACCCTTTGGCGCTATATAAATAATGTAATATATATATATGATAAAGATTTTTCATTTCCGGGTAGGGGGTAGACGCGCCCTACCCAAGCCGTCATTTGCGGCCACGGCTGTTAATCACTGAGTTCCGGCCAGTTATTACTCACCGGCGCCCGTTGATTTCTGAAGATCTCCGAAGGGAAGGAGAACGGTTTTGTTTACCAACAGTTCACCTCCATGTCAGCTCTGGCACACTGCTCTGAATGGCTGTGCACAGCCCAGCTATCCAGAGCAGTGTGCTTACAGTGAAGCACACAGATACCGCCCCCAAGTAAAACACACACAGTTAACCCTTTGATTGCCCCTGATGTTAATCCCTTCTTGCCCAGTGCCATTAGTACAGTGTCAGTGCTTTTTTTTTTTTTTAGCACTGATTACTGTATTTGTGTCATTGGGGATGTCAGTGACACAAAGTCAGTTCCCCACCCCAGATTCAGAATGTCTGCAGCAGTCCCGCTATAAGTCACCGATCGCTGCCATTACTAGTAAAACTAAAAAATAAATAAAAAAAGACCAGTACATATACCGCCATTTGTAAACGCTATAGCTTTCATGTAAACCAATTAATTGACACGTATTGGGATTTTCCAACAAAATTAGATTTTTTTGTTAATGTTTTTACTAACATTGCTTAACATTGCATTGTTTTGCTTAATAACATAGCAATGACACAGCAGATCACCGGGTAAATGCAGTTGCCAGTTATTGGCTGCATTTTCCTCACACTGTCATAGTACAAAATACTGCCGCTAACCGGCAATTGTCAGAGGATGGATTGGCACTGATGATCAGTGCTGCCCATCAGTGCAGCCTCATCAACGCACATCAGTGAAGGAGAATAACTACCTGTTTGCAAAATCTTATAATAGAAACAGAGAAAATGTTTTTTTTTTTTTTACTTTTACATTTTTTGCTCTTTTTTGTTTATAGCACAAAAAAATAAAACGCACCCAACGGCGAGTAAATACCACCAAAAGAAAGCTCTATTTGTGTAAAAAAAAAAATTCTAAAAATGTCATATGGGTACAGTGTTGCATGACCGCGCAATTGTCATTCAAAGTGCAACAGTGTTGAAAATTGTCCTGGGCAGGAAGGGGGTATAAGTGCCCGGTAGGCGAGAGGTTAATATAAATAACTTATTTTACATGTTTTCATAATAAAGTATTATTTTATGAGAGTGAAGAACTAATTTGTGCATTCAAGGGTTCCTTTACACATCAACAAGCTGATTATCTTGTGTACTTGTACCAACAAACATCTTTGCCCATAAAGTTTACTGCTTGTTTACGATACCTGGGAGGATTTCTACAGCTTTGTGGATTTTATGTTTATAACCTTTGAATGGATTGTTATTCGCACGTCTGTCATGTGTGCACATTTGTATATACAAGGACAACTGAGTCACGTAATTATCGAATAATGCAGTTTTCAACACATGAATAAAACTAAAGGTGAGTGCTGGAGGGTTGTTTTATATCCCTTCACTTCCTGTTCCAAGGACAAAACACAAGTGAAAGGAAATGAAAAATCCCCTCTTAGGAAGTTGTCACCAGAACAGCGGTACTCCATGGGAGATTTCCCTTCTATTACTGTTCTAAAAGTCTGGAGTGCTCACCATTCTCTGTCCAGGTGACAGTGTTTACCAGGACAAAGAGTGAGTGAATCATACCTAGGTCTATGCAGGCAGTGTGGCTCGTGATCAAGCCCACATGAGTGCCCCCATAACACGCGGCTTGCTATGGGTGCACTTGGAAGGGAGAACGAGCCAGGCACCGGCGGGGAATCTGAGATGAGGAGGTTTAGAGCCACTCTGTACAATTCCATTGCTCAGAGCAGGCAATTATAACAAGTTTGGTATATATTATATATAAAAAAAAAAAAAAAAAGATTTAACAATCAACAGCTTGCTGACCCACCACAGTAAATTTACTGCAGTGAGGTGAGGACTTTCCCCATCTCATTTCCAGAACAAAATCTATCAGGGGCAGGGCAACCTTGTCTAGGGCCCCAGTCTACCCGAATCTTTCTCTGGATTATATCCCACTTCATCCTTTTAAAATGTCTGACCCCCGAGCATACCTGCGTCTCGCATGGCAGAGAAAGCCAGGTGACCGTCATGTAATTATGCAACAAATTTAACTTGGCTTCCAGAGATAATGTGACGCTGTAAGACAAGAAAAAAAAATGGAGGTTAATAAATTTGTATTTTCAAGCTGCAACTTAACAACCACAACTAAGATGGGTTCAGATTCTGCCTGGCCTGGTAATGTATACGGATCAGAGCAGTGTCTCTTGAGGCTCTCGGCTGCGAGGGAGACAGCAGCAGCCGGAAGATTTGTTTGTAAATGAACCCCATGTGACCATCACAATTGGCTGTAAACAAGTCTTGTGATTACCATGATTGGCTATCTTGGTGATCACATGATCAGGAATGATGTTGACTAGTTCCCAGGTATCAGCCCAGGTTCACATTCTATAGACTTCAATGGAAACACTGTAGAAAAGCAAGTATTGCAGTTTTGTGTTTTAAATCTTCCTAGCAACAAAAAAAAAAAAAAAAAACTCAGGTGCAAAAACACAATGCAAAACTGGTCAAATGCAAACCTAGCCTTAATGCTAGGTTCACACTCGTGCGGTATAACGCATGTGAACCGCACCGCATTCCTGTGCAAATCACATGTGATTTGTGGGCGGTGCGATTGGAGCCACGCATCTTGTATGGCTCTATTCGCAACAAAAACGTGCAGGACCCTTTTTTGGTTCCGCATGATTATTCACATCTATGCGATCTGATTCTGCACATTGCACTGCGTTTTGCAGACCGCTTTCGGGGTGTTGTTAACTCAACATACACACCCGCAGCCGTTCGCATAAACAGGGTGCGATTCTGATGCAGTGCCGAATTCACACAGAAAACGCTGCAATTTCCGCACCGCATCAGTTTGTGATAGCTACAGTCTCAGACTTAGCCCAGGTTCAATCTATGAGGCTTGCAGTCAGGAAGGGGTTAACCCCAAATGCAGTCACAATGGTTTTCTCCAGTTATAGACAGAGCGGTAAAAACAAGAACTTTTTTGCATTTCAAATGATAATGGGGAGATTTCCCCTCTCTTCCTGTTCTGACACCTGCTGGACAGGAAGTAAGGGGAAATCTGTCAAATGGGGACACAGAGACCCATAACAATCTGAATAGGGTTGTAACCCTTTCTTACCCTATTCTTCCTCTATACTAGGGGCAGGCAATCACACCACTCCACTTATATGCGTGATGGGGATATATGGAATCTCAAGGCTTTTTGGATCCTGTTGATATTATGAAGGCAGTTTTAACTGGGTAAAGATCCATAGGAGGATTGTCTCCCACCTATCTTTTGGAAAGATATAAAAGTGTCTGTTTTTTGGAATATTGGTAAGGGTATGCATTCCTTACTGCACTTAGAAGCAACACAGTGCCAGTTTGAATAGAGCACTGAAGAGTGATTCAAAGTGATATTTCATTGTTTTGGATTCACAGTTTTTTTTTTTCCACTTTATTCACGTTTTCACTGATTGTTAATGTGATTGGATATCCACCTGAATGAAGTCATTATAATTTATTTGATTCAAAAAGATAATGCACTATGTAAATATTTTCTTTTTTTTTTAGGAATATTATCGGAGGAAGTTTCTGAAGGATTTTTGAACACAATATCATTTGAGAAGAACTATATTAAAAAATTTTTTTTGGACTGCACATATTTTTATTGAGGACTTATTGTATAGCATCTTCTGTTTATTAATCACACCACTCCAGCCAAGCTGAAACTACAAACCCCATCGTGCCGCTAGGATTCATGTCTGTGGTTGTCAGTCTTACAATGTCTCTTTTAGTTGCACAACAGCTAAAGTGCCAAGGTCGCCGACCTCTACTCTATACTCCAAAAGGCGGCGTTGGACTTTAACCAGCTGTGCCAAAGGCAAAAGACTTTACTATAAGATGCCTGAGCCAGGAAGATTACGGGGCTGCCGGCATTTGGCGCCAACACGGTAAATGCTCTATAAAAAGGATGGCTGTTATTGAAGGCCGAGAGAAGCAACAAAACGGAGATCCTGTTACATTCTGCGAACAGGAGCTGAAAGGCCGGGGCAAGAGATGCCTCATGAAATATTCACGGGCCGGGCCGCTCTACGATGACACAACAGAGCACAATACGAGGACACAGTGTCTCGTGACATGGCCGCCCAACTCCACCAACACCAAGCGGTCATATATACGAAGCAAAGGGTAACGACGATGTACAAAGCTCAGCAACCCATAGAGAAAGTTATATCCTAAAGCCCCGTACACACCATGAGAATATCGGACAAACGATCGCCCGTTTTTTTTTGCCTGCTAGTCTTACATCGAATGTGAAAAAGTTACTAAAAACACGAACATTCTCGTACGAAAGGAAAGAATTTTCGAAAGTGATGTCATGTAGTGTGTTTTTGGATGGCTATTGAACGGATTCAACGAAAATCGTACGGTCTGGTATCGTACGAGAAAAATTTTTGCGCTTGTCCCTTCGGAACTGTCGTGAGCAGCTTTTGAAAGCCGTGTACTAATGATCCGATTATTATTGGACGATCGGTCCTCCTATGATTTTCTTATAGTGTGTATGGGGCGTAAAAGATATATTCTGAATTCTACAGTAGCCAACCTCAACATAAGAATGTGAACGTACTAGCATTCCTGTCTCTTGTACAAAAGATCACTTAAAGCTGAACTCTGGGGAAATAATGATTGACCTACCCTAGTAGTGGGACCCCCACGGCAATGCAAGGGTTAATGCTCATTTTTCTCTGGGGGAACCATAAAAAAAGTCTCTTAAGCTAGCCATACACATGTAGATTTTCGGACGAGAATATTTGTACGAAAATTCTTTGAACATTCGCTGAATGGACGAACGTCGTTCAAAAATTGTCTTTTGCTTCTAACATTCGGTTTTAAAAGGAATGTAATTTCTGAACGATAACCACATATACTGGGCAAAAATTTTTTTGATCGAGCAAAGTTTTCCTTCCCGCCTCTTCGAATTTTCCCATCTTAGTCTTCGTTCACACCAGTGCGTTTTCCGTTGCGTTTTGCAGAAACGAACAGCCGTCCATTTAGTCAGGGTCTTTTTTTTACATGCAAAATGTTGCGTCTTTGGTTCACTAGACTTCAATGGAGACGCTGCAGAAATGCATGTAGTGTGTTTTTGGGGAAAAAAAACCAGAAAAATGCATCAAAAACGCACTGCAAAAGGGATCACATGCAAACTGCATAGGTGTGAACCTAGCCATACACATGTAGATTTTCGGACGAGAATATTCTTACAAAAATTCTTTGAACAGTCAGTGAATGAATGTCCGAAATTTGTCTTTTGCTTTTAATATCGGAGTTGTCATTCTGAACGATAACCATATATACTGGCTGAATATTAGTTTGATCGAGAAAAGTTTTCCTTCCTGCCCCTTCAAATTTTCCCGCCACTGCTGTCGAAAACAAACATCGATTTGACCCCACTAACGATTAGAAAAGCAAACTAATATTCTTGAAACGAAAATTCCCAAACAAAGATCTATACGTGTATGGCCAGCTTTACACTTATCCCTCCCTTCCGCAGGCTTCCTCCTCCTCCATGTGATTGGTCCCTTGAAGCCACTTCTCAGCTCTCCATCTGCCAATCGCACTCTGTTGTCACATACAATGCAGGGCCAGCAGTCCTGTAGTGTAGGCGGGAATGCCGAGGGTCCATCCACAACCTGGAGCATCAGAAATAAGAGCGGAGCGCCCACTGCCAGCGGAGTTATAAAGTAAAATTGCTTTTTAATGGTACCCCAAGACAAAGGGCATTTACAGGGTTAGTTCATCTCTACCAAAAAACTGCCTATGCAAGCTAAGAGACGCCTGGAGATAAAAACAAACTGCAGCTTTGACAGATATTAAATAATGCGTTTGCTGTAGTTGTAGGCCATTTATGTACTTCCCGAAGCCTGGCTGAAAAACTCCCAGAGATTGCATCATCCCAGCCTGCCTTGTTGCTAAGACACTCTCAGCCAATTTAAACCCATTCGTTCTCTCCCCCCTCTAACAGTAGTTCTGAAATGGAGGAGCTAGTGGACTATACATGTGCAGGGGAGCACTTGCTTCTGTAATGATGGGGGTGAGCAGTAACAGCTGGGAGTGTCTTAGCAACATCCTAGCAACAAGGCAAGATGGATATTGGTGGTCAGCACAGTGGCTAAGTGGTTAGCACTTCCGCCTAGTGGTACTAAGGTTGTCAGTTTGAATCCCATGGCACCACCTGCCTGGAGTCTGCATGTTCTCACTGTGCCTGCATGGGTTTCCTCCAGGATACTCCGGTTTCCTTCCACACTCCAAAGACATGCTGGTAATTAATTGGAGCCGGTCTAAATTGGCCCTAGTATGTGTATGTATGAATGTAAGTTATGGACCTTAGATTGTACGCCCTTTACTGATGTGAATGCACAATAATCATGTAAAGTGCTGTAAATTGATGGCGCTATACAAGTACCTGTAATAATAATAATGTCACATCTGGGAGTTTTTCAGTCAGGCTTCAGGAGGTATGTAAATTGCTTACACTTATAGCAAAGGCATTATGCAACTTTAGTAAAAAGCTGCACAGTTTGTTTTTATCTATAGATGTCCCTTATCTGCATAGGCAGTGTTTGGTAAAGGTGATCATCTCCTCTAGTAGGTCAGCCGTCTCCGGTCATCTCCCCTAGTAGGTCTGCCGTCTCCGGTCATCTCCCCTAGTAGGTCAGCCGTCTCCGGTCATCTCCCCTAGTAGGTCAGCCGTCTCCGGTCATCTCCCCTAGTAGGTCAGCCGTCTCCGGTCATCTCCCCTAGTAGGTCTGCCGTCTCCGGTCATCTCCCCTAGTAGGTCTGCCGTCTCCGGTCATCTCCCCTAGTAGGTCTGCCGTCTCCGGTCATCTCCCCTAGTAGGTCTGCCGTCTCCGGTCATCTCCCCTAGTAGGTCTGCCGTCTCCGGTCATCTCCCCTAGTAGGTCTGCCGTCTCCGGTCATCTCCCCTAGTAGGTCAGCCGTCTCCGGTCATCTCCCCTAGTAGGTCAGCCGTCTCCGGTCATCTCCCCTAGTAGGTCTGCCGTCTCCGGTCATCTCCCCTAGTAGGTCTGCCGTCTCCGGTCATCTCCCCTAGTAGGTCTGTTGTCTCCGGTCATCTCCCCTAGTAGGTCTGCCGTCTCCGGTCATCTCCCCTAGTAGGTCTGCCGTCTCCGGTCATCTCCCCTAGTAGGTTTGCCGTCTCCGGTCATCTCCCCTAGTAGGTCTGCCGTCTCCGGTCATCTCCCCTAGTAGGTCTGCCGTCTCCAATCATCTCCCCTAGTAGGTCAGCAGTCTCTGACCATCTCCTCTAGGAGGGTTGCTGCTTCTGATCATCTCCTCTAGTATGTCCAAGGTCTCTGACAGTCATCTGTTGTATACTAAACATTATGTGCGCCCCTTTGGAGCTGTCAGGGGCCACAGTTGATGCCGCCCCCCCCCCCCCCCACCACTGCTTTGCAGAAACAGTTTTACTTACCTGATCCTCCCAGGCAGCACTCCGGAGGTGGATTGTCCCTCATCATCCTCACATCTAGTGCAGGGCTATGGACCCTACTCTGGTCATGTGGATGTCAGGTCTCTACACAAGCAGACTGAGGGGGGGGGGGGGTTTACATACTCTGCAGGGACTGCTCTTGCCTCAGAGAAAAGCGGAGGATTGGGTAAGTAAATCTGTCATTGTTTCCCTAGGTATGAATAAGCCATTAACCCTTGCAATCCCCAGCCTCGCTGCAAGGACTAACTTTTTATTTACGCAGAGTTGGGCTTTATGTTACTACTCCAAAAAAAAAAAGTAGAGTAATTGAGGTGAGATTACAAAGGTGTATGTAACTGTACCTTGCCAGTCGGACATTATCGGAGTCGTATTTGCCCCATTCCCAGTCCTTGCCAGGATCCACTGCAAAGTGCACAGGAAGTAACTTGTGCTCAGAGTCCGTCAGAGGGATGAAAGGAGCTATACAGAGAAACCAAAACATACAGAGAATGAAAAGCTGCCTTTGTTCAACTCAAATCCTTTACAGAAAAAAAAAAGAAGAATGAGGTCCTCCAGTGAAACAGAACATGGAATTATTGTAGCGAGGTATGTGAGGCATGTACAGAAATGCAGAAAAATTGAAAATTTGCTCCTATAAAAGGGCTGCTTTCATCTCCTACAGGAATTGTATTTTTATACATCATTATTAAGGCCTACATTGATCTAAGGAACACAGAAACTTTATATATTAAAATCTACATTTTAACAATTTCTACAATAGATACTGGGACTCACAACACACGCCGCCTACTCTTTTCTCCTGATTGCACTTATCCCCTGAGCGCTGGCACCATTCCTGTTTTTTGGATGGCTCCTTCCCCTTGCTGGGTCCCATAGAGACCTGTAAGATGCAACTCTCCCCACATTGACAGTAATTGAATGCACAGGAGCTATGCCGGATGGGACTTGTAGTCCCGATGAACGAAACTGATGTAATAAGTACTTGAATTGAAAAAGAAGCACTGTGCTGTCTGGATGTACGCGATGAATAGAAATGTAATTAGTGCTTGCTCTCTGACAGGGAGATTGGGGAAGTGGCGCACAGGAGGGGGAGGATGTAAAGTAAGTTTTTCTGAAATAAATATAATGGACTTAATTACTGCACTGTGCAAAACCAATCCATTCTGAGGAGTGTTTGTAAGAATATTTAAAAATAGAAAAAGAAAGAAGAGACTTTAGTGCTACTTTAACCCCTTGACGCCGACAGTACGCAAATATGCGGCCTCTCGGCGCTTGGGCCTTGACATCGAGCGGCCACATATGTGCTGAGAAGCGCGCTCCCAGCACATATGTCGGTGTCTCACGGAAAGGTCCTGATCTCCCCTTGCGATCGGGACCTTTTCCAATCATGTGACCGTGAATCACATGACCCTAAAACCACGCCCCACCTCCCGGGCATCTGAAGCCTCTTAAAGGGCCAGGAGGTGCCGGTGTGAAGAGGTTAAGCTATATTTAGCTGTATTATGCAATCTATAGTCAATAATTAAATATAGCTTAACCACTTGCCGTCCGCCTGCTGTTTATAAACGGCAGGGCGGTGGCAGTCCAGGGGCGGGTTGCCGTTCATAAACGGCACCCGCCTTTTCTAGCTGTGCGCGCAGCACCGCAATCCGGTGCCCGCTGTGTCCTCCGGCCACAGTGAAACACCGATCGTTGGACGGGACCTCTGTACGAGGTCCCGATCATGTGATCACTGATTGGCCAATCAGTGATCACATGCAAAGTAGTAAGCAAGATGTCACTTGTGACATCATTGCTTACTACGTGTGAAATCTGTGAACGATCACAGAGGTCACATGGTACAGGGCTATTCACAAAAGCCTTGTACCATGTGACAAGCTGTGACCAATCACAGCTCACTCAGTACTTCTCAATGACTGCAAGAATACAGATAGAGAGAAAGAGAATGATTGCTTTTACATCCTATATGGGTGTAAAAGCAATCAGTGTAAAAAAAAAAAAAAATAATCATCACCCCCCACAAGTAGTACAGTGTCACCATGGTGACACTGTACTGCTAGGGTGACAGTATGTAAAAAAAAATATAAAAAAAAATGTTTAAAAATTATAATTTTTGGTTATAAACTAATTTGGATTTTTTTTTTAACTAAAAATAACGGAATAAATTTTGGCCAAGATTTATGATGAAATATTTATTTAAAAAAAACACTTTTTTTCAAAATTTTTGGACTTTTTCATTTACATAGCAAAAAAAATAAAAATCCCAGCTGTGAATAAATACCACCAAAATAAAGTTTTATCTGTCTCAAAAAAATGGTAAAAAATTCATATGGGTACAGTGTTGCATGACCGCGCAATTGTCATTCAAAGTGTGATAGCGCTGAAAGCTGAAATTGTCCAGACAGGAAGTGGTTAATATACGTGTTTGATTCGGCCTGTACAGGAGTCTATTGTATTGAGGTACTGATATAGTGCTGAGATATTTCTTCATAAAGTACTGATTGTCTGGAAAGTTACAAATGTTTAAGGTGATTTTTTTTCTGATTAAGGCAAATAAGTTACTTTGGGTTGCATTGTGAAGTTTTTAAGATTTCTCTTAGGAGTGATGGCGATATTGTTTATGTTCTCTGTGTGCCGCTTACATTTTAGCTACGGGGCAAGAGAAAGGGAAGCTGAGAGGAAAACCCTGCAATCTATGGTGAAATGTGAGAGGTGCTGAGCTTTTTATTTTTTTGTAATTTAATTTTTTTTATTTTCTCTACAGTACTACTCTTAAACCACTAGGTGACCTCAGTTTTCTGGTCAAATGACAGATGGCTTCATTCAACCCAGTGCCTGCGGTTCCTCACACAAGCTGGGCTCACAGTACTCCTGGACTAGGTGGTGCTCACACGTCACTGCAAGAGGTGAGAGGCGCGCCCACCACCGCGGAAGAAAAGTAAGGACCTGAGAAGTCACTGGACCAACCATAAAATTCACTACCGTATTTTTCGCTCCATAAGACGCACTTTTCCCCCCCCCCCCCAAAAAAATGGTGGAAAATGTCTGTGTGTCTTATGGAGCGGCTGGACTGGTATTCCCGCTGCTGTGTTGAAATACCGGGCCGGCCGCTCGGCTATACTGTGCAGAAGAACCTGTTCCTCGGTCCTACCTGTTCCTTGGTCCAGCAGTGTCCTGCTTTCACCGGCCGTCTTCTCTCCCCGGCGCCGGCATCTTCAGTGTGGGCACCCGGCTGTGACAGCTTACGGCTTCACAGTCGGGTGCCCACTGCACATGCGCGAGATTCTTTGTGAATGGCAACCTGTAGTCTTCTGGGACCTGTCACATGTCCCACAAAACTACGGGGAGGACAACTCCGCGGAAGTGGGAACCTGCCAAATTGGAGCTGGACGGTGTGCCTTTGACTTCTACCGCACCAAAAGCCCAGGATCTCATGCTAAACATCCAGTGGGTGTAGCACGAGGTCCAAGTCTCAAAATAGAAATCTGCTATTGATGTTTACCTGGTACAGACATCTACAGATACGAGAACTATTATATTAAAAAGCATCCATTTGGATACGCTTCCAGTCCACTGCAAGTAATGAGCAAACACCCTAGAGGGATGCCAGGGACGCTTTCTTTGCAAAATAAAATGAGTAGCAGGATGTCTCCCTCTTCTCTCACTCTTTTTTTTTTTTTTCTCTTTACTGGGGCCCCTTGACTACTGCATGGTACATTTCAATACAAAGGTGAACTTCACATTTAAAAAGGAAACTGTTAGATTTGCCAAAACATGTTTGAAATAAAACGTTTTTCACTTATATTGACTTCCAAAGCTGGCTGTCATGCAGGAATCTACCTTTGGAAACCCACTAAATTGCAACAACAAAAATGCACATATTTAAAAAAAAAAAAAAGAGACATAAAAATATCACAGGTCCACTAAACACACACACACACACACTTACACACACACACACACACACACTTACACACACACACACACACACTTACACACACACTTACACACACACACACACACACACTTACACACACACACACACACACTTACACACACACACTTACACACACACACACACACACACACACTTACTTTCAGGTGCTCTTTCCCCCATTACTGGTATTACTATGGTACTGGACCGTGTTAGAAATGTACCTTGTTCCTTGCTTTGCTCATTCTGTTCCATGGACACCAGGGCAGAGAAGTGGGCTTGGTCATACGCCAGCACAAGCGGGGAGCTGTGGCACTTGGTGGGTGGGACCTCCAGGGGAAGGTAGATGCCCCCAAAGGGTATTGGAGCAAAGGCTGCGTGTACAGAGAGACCAGTGTCAGTGATAACATGAAGAAAGTGACGGCACCAAACTTGTACAATATCAGGATAATAGAGAAACATTCCATGAGATAGAAGATTAGAAAAGTAACTAAATGTGGCCACCCATGCCAATCGGGTTCAAACATTAGAGAAGAAATGCTAAGAAACTGCAAAGTGAAAGGAGGGAAAGTTTTTAATTCGACTTAAAGTAGTTGTAAAGGCTGAAGGATTTTTACTTTCCTTGGTATAAAAACCTTCTATGTGCAGCTCCCCCTCTTCCCCCATACTCACCCGAGCCCCCTCTCAAATCCAGAAAGGTGCACAGGAGCCTTGGCTGTCCCAGGTCTCTTTCTCCTCATTGGCTGAGACACAGCAGCAGGAGCCACTCTCACTTCTGTCAATCACAGCCAGTGGGCCAATGAGGAGAGAGAGTGTGTGGGGTAGAGCACAGCCACAGTTCTGTGTCTCTTAGGGATGCATAGAGCAGGGCTCCGGAGTGAGCACACACCAGTACCCTTATTGCTATTGGGGCCACTGGCAAAGGGGAAGGAATCATGAGCGCTGACGTGGGACCCGAGAAAGGAGGATCGGGGGTGATCTGTGAACAACCACTACACAGGGCAGGTAAGTATGATGTGTTTGTTATTTAAGAAAAAAACCCCATAAACCTTTAAAATCACTTTAACCTCCCTAGCGGTATGATTATTTCCGATTTTTGATGCTGAAAGCAGTACATTTTTTTCCATGGAAATATGTAGTTTTTTATTGTAGGCTGTAATTTATAGGAATAACTCACTGAAATCTTTCCGAACAAGAGTCTAGTAAACATCCCGGGTATGATAAAACTTGAAACACGAAATCATAAATTATAATTTAATAAATAATCATAAAAAATAATAATATAATAATAATAAATGTAATTCAATAATATAATCAAACCAAAAACACTGAAATTTGAAATATAGCGCCAAGTTCGCACATCACTGAGCAAAGTCGCAGAATCGTTTTCAGTGTCTGATGAGGAATTTCCCCCACCAATCATTATCACTCAATTCTGCAAGTGGTTCTGATTTACTATCGCTGTTCTCTAGCCGGTCTAAAACCGCTTTTGACCTAAAGGGATGCTTATTGGACGCCATGGACGTTTCTCAGTTTCCAGGCAGAAAGAACAGTCAAAATGCAGGCAGGGCGCAGGACAAAGCACTCGGGACAAAATGTATGTGAAATGGGTTGAAACAGCAATGTTTTACTATGTAATAATCATTTTTAAAAAAAATGATATTTTTAAAAAATTTCAAATTTGCCGCTGGTTCTGGCGCCCGTACGTCCCGACGTCACAGGGACCGGAACACGGAAGCCGGATGCTGGCATCGGCCGGAGGAGATGGCCAGGGACGCTGCAGGGGACACATCGTGGGAGCGAAGGACAAGGTAAGTGCTGCAGGGACTCCCTGAGCAACGCCGCATGGTAAGCCCGAGTGTAGCTCGGGGGGGTTACCACTTGTGGTACTGAAATTTTACCCCGAGCTACACTCGGGAATACCGCCAGGGAGGTTAAGCAGACTGAGTGCAATTCAGAGTCACTGCTTCTATGGTCGTCAGTGGGGTTGTTCAATCAGAATCTCTGTGTATGTGGGATAAAACACAAAGATTTTCCAATTTATGCACGGCCTAGAGTAAAACCTTCCTTGAGGAAAGATATGGGAAAGGCCCACTAGCCCTCTGACTACTTTTCGGACCCCATGACTTCACCGACTCAGAAAGGTCACAAAGCCCCATGCGCGTTCTGGCAAAGGACTTGCCGTATTCATGAAGCTAGAGGGTGACCATTACGGCCCGGTAACTAGTTTGCAGAACATACCGACCAAACACAACATACAACCAGATCTTTACTATGTTAGCTGGATCCAAAGTATTCCAATGTTTATGAGGAAATTAAGCTGCTACTAAAACACGAGCTTGTGATCTAATGTAACTTGTTTGCAGAAAATGACAGAAGAAAGAAGAACAAATCAGACAAACAGCAGAACCTTCATGGAGAAATACAACGATGGCTCCCACTGCCAATGAGGAGTGAGAGAGCCGGGACAGCCGAGGCTCCCATGCACATCGCTGGATCGAGAAGGGGCTCGGGTTAGTTTTGAAGGAGGGGGAATAGAATGCATAGAGGTAATAAAAAAAAAAACCCTCAAAAAGCAAGCAGGTCTAAGGGCTCATGTATACTGCAGCTGCTAAACTGATGTTCAGGAGCTGCTGAGCGTTTTTTTTCAGCAGCCCCTAAACTCTCCCTAAGTGTCCATGTACACATCGTCATTTACAGGCAGTTATTTTTTTGAACGCACCAAACTTGCGTTCAGGAGTAGATTTTACCAGCATTTCAAACACCAAACGCTTGTAAACGCGGTTAACTGCGTTTATAAGCGTTTGCCTTTAGAGGTGTTTTTTAACTGGTCCATGTCCAGATCCCGTCCAAAGCCTTTTTTCATCATCAAAAATGCATACAAAGAGTTTTCCCATGTATTCAAATGGACCTGGTACACCAGCGCAATCAGTTCCAGGTTTCGCGTGAAGGAAAAAATGGTAGAACGCGCCGCATTATGCTCATGATGGGATCCATAGTGAATACAACCCGAAAAGACAGGTCGTCTCCACACATACTGCTCTCTCGATTTCTCTCAAAATGTCTGAAATAGTTCATTATTTACTGTTTTCAGTGCATTCTGGGCATTTGAGAAGGTCTCCTGAGGTTATCTTTTAAAAAGGCTTCTGAACGCAAACGCGCATAAACGCGGCTAAACTGATGTTTTTTAACCTACGTTTTCCCGCAGTCAGTTTCCATCGTTCAGAAGAGTTTTCCATATGCCCCGTGTACATGGAGCCTTAACTATGGAACCTCAAAGAACCAGGCAAGCAGGCTAAACCAGGGATCCCCCAATGAACTGGGCAAAACCAAGAACCCCAAATATACAGTGGGGATCGAAAGTTTGGGCACCCCAGCTAAAAATTTGTATTAATGTGCATAAAGAAGCCAAGGAAAGTTTTCTAGACAACTGCTTAGAAGAACCCATGGTGCTGATTGTTGGGGCAAGGTCAGATGAGTCCGGGCATTTAAAACCTTTGAGATTGACATCACCTGGTCTTCCCAGACGATGATTGAGAACAATCCATGACACTGGCAGGTCTCAGCTTGGCAAAGGGGGCAGTGCATGCTATAAATTCTGCAGGGTACCCAAACTTTTGCAGACGCCATTTTTTTGTTTTCTGTTATTTTGAAAGTGTAAATGATGGAAATAAAATCTAACTTTTGTTGACATATTATAAGAATGTCTAATCTGTAGTTTGATGCCTTTTGGAGATTTTTCCATCTTTCCTTGGCTTCTTTATGCACATTAATACAAATTTTTAGCTGGGGTGCCCAAACTTTCGATCCCCACTGTAAATGCCAAGCAAGCAAAACCAGGGCTCCAAGACAAACCTGCAGGAACATCATGAAAGCAAACCCAGGGCAAGCAGGTGAAGCAGAGAATCTCAAGCTGTAGGAAGAGCAGCTCACGCTGAGAACTTCGAGGACAACAAGGTGACACACAAGGAAGACAAGCAGCAATACTAGAGAATCCCAAAATGGATAAATCACAGAATCCTGAGCTAAGACGATGGAAAGCCTTGCAACCCAAAGTGTGGAATGGCACATATCACAAATCTATAAACGTCACCAACGTGACAGAACTTCCCTGGCCTGGGGGGAACATACAAGTCATATGTTAACTAGCCCTGCAGGCAGTGTATATGGACATAGAGAAGGTGGGCGGAGGACGGCGGTTGTCTATCAGTCATCACGTTCTATTCTTAGCATGTGGAAAGAATTTCACTATCAGATATAACCGAGGAAAAAAAACGTAATCAGGCGTCCTGAGGGTGGTGGTGATGTGTGTTGCACGAGGACGGCTACAAATTGTGTCCAATTCCAATGAGTTACACAACACTGACTTCAGATGAACTGGTCACAACTTCCCATTATCTTCATCTCCCAACAGAAGCTGCCTGCTCCAGATCTAATCTATTATTATGTGTCTAACTGGTCTGACCAGGAGATGAAAGCGGAACTCCGGCCTTCCCTCCAGTCTTCCACAGTTGTACCGGCTCCTCTCCTGGACTGAAATGGCTTACTCTGATTTCACCGCACCCTGTGAGCTTCTCCCAATGTGCATTAGAAGCTGCAGCAAGTCACATATAGCCCACCTCATTTCCAGGCTGGAGAACATCCAGCATCATCTAGCCCTTTCCTCCCCAGCATGATTGGCCTGCCCCTTTCATTAATTGGATTACAGTTCTTTTAACCTCAGAGGCTCAGTATCACATGTGGGTGTTACCTAGGGCAATTTACATGCAAATACAACCAGCCTAAGGCCCCATGTACACGGGACACTTCTGACTGCTGGAAAACGTAGGTTAAAAAACGGCTGTTTAGCCGCGTTTGCAATACGCGGTTTTTAAAGATAAGCGCAGGAGATCCTCCCAAATGCCCAGAATGCACTGAAAAGTGGTAAATTATTAACTATTTCAGACTGTTACAGAGAAATACAGAGAGTAGAAGCAGAGAGAGCAGAATGTGTTGAGATTAGTTTAGGTGTGAGTTGCTCATTAACATTTCTTTTGTTTCCAAGGGTGGGAAAGGTGTCTGGTGGAGGGAGTCATTAAGGCCACCTGGCAGGGGGTCTTCATGAGGAATTTGAGGTGTGAATGGTCATTAACATATCTTTTGTTTCCAAGGGTGGGAGAGGTCTGAGGTGTGAACTGATCATTACAATGTGTGACAAGCTTGGTAGGAACATCCTGTGTTCAGTGTTTTGTCCATCTTAGTACCTTAAAAACTCTTGCATGATGAAAAAAGGCTCTGGACAGCATCGGGAACTGGAAGAGTTTAAAAAAAAAAATTTTTTAAACGCAATTTGCCGCGTTTACAAGCATTTTGCGTTTGAAACGCTGATAAAATCGACTGCTGAACGCAATTTTTCTGTGTTTAAAACAAAAAAACAACTGCAAACTGAACTGCCTGTAAACGAAGATGTGTACATGGACACATAGGAAAACATTAGGGGAAGTTCAGGAGCTGCTGATAAAAAGGCAGAAAAGCTCCTAAACGTCAGTTTATCAGTTGCAGTGTACATGAGCCCTAAGAACACCCAATCCTCCAGACTGATGCTCACAAGTTCAGTGATTCTAGAAATCCTCCTAAGATCCAGCCCACTGCTTGTATCAGACCTGAGGGCAGGGTCCTGTGATGTTTCTGTACAGCCCCCTGCTGGCCCCTCCCACCAGCCATAATCTGCCTCCATTGTACAGAGGCCTAATGATGGTGTCACTGGATCTAAAACAAGGTGTATAATGAAAACAGAAAGATTTTAACTAAAAATGTACCGTATTTTCCGGCGTATAAGATGACTTTTTAACCCCTGGAAATCTTCTACAAAGTCGGGGGTCGTCTTATACGCCGGGTGCTGGGCTGAAACCTTACCGTGCTTCCGTGCTGACGCTTCTGCGCATGTCTTCGGCAGCAGTAGACGATCGCTGATCACCATAGCTCGCAGAACTGCATGAGACGTCGGATGCAGCAGTGCTCGATTGAGCTTGACTGAAACTGTGATATGCAGAGAAGGGATACACATCGGGTAGCGGCTTCTGCGCATGTCACAGTTTCAGTCACGATCAATCGAGCACTGAACGGCTGCATCCGACGTCTCATGCAGTTCTGCGAGGAATGGTGATCAGCGATCGTCTACTGCTGCCGAAGACATGCGCAGAAGCGTCAGCTCGGAAGTACCGGTATGGTACTGCTGCATCCGACCTTGTCCCCTTCATTTCTATGAAATACGGTAATTAATTATTAATATTATAATGTGGCAGTTTTGTGCAATTTATGGTACCGCTCGGATCATCTTGGAGACAGGCAGGGCTGGGCAGGCAGGGAGAGCTGACCCACCCAATCCAAGCAGGCTTTGTATGCAGTGTGCACAGAAAATACTGGTACATCGCTTGCCGTGATTGGTTGGTAGAGGGGTAGTCTTATACGGCGAGTATAGCCCAAACCCTATATTTTAACAGGAAAAGTAGGGGGTCGTCTTATACGCCGGAAAATACGGTAATTAGTAAGTTATTACATTGGGGCCACCGGTGAACAAATAATAAACGAATAGAAGCAGACTGAATGCCACTATCAAACTAGGTGTCAACCAAAACGGAATGACACCGAGGCTGCTCTGTGCACAACTTCCATTATAATTTCATCCTTCTGATCTCCTCCAGCCTTTCTATATGTCTGCTGCACATCACTGCTTTAGACCAGCCTCCTGATAGGGACAACGGTGGATTGTGCCTGTGCAATATGCATGGACATGGCTGCTTGAAGACTCTACCACAGATGCATGTGACAGGGTGACAATACAGGCGTTAAGACCTCATGCACACTGCAGCCCCTCATTGTTCGCCTGTATGTCCATGCACACGTAGGTGTTTAGAGGCTGGAGCATACAGAGGCCCATCAAAACTCACATTGAGGAGAGGTGCTTTATCATTTATCATTTACAAAAGCCCCAGTGTGCATGAAGCCTAAGTGCCGCTTCACATATATGCGGATTGGATGCAGTTTGAACCTCATCCAAGCCGCATGACATGTGAAATAACATTGCTTCCTATGGTGCCTGTTTACAGATGTCCGGTGCACTGGAAGTGCAGATTCAGTGCCGGTTCACATATATGCGGATTGGACCGCATCCAATCCGCATGACGTGAAAATACATTGCATCTTTTGGTGCCTGTTTACATGCAGTATCTCCCAGAAGTGAGTCCACCCCTCACATTTTTGTAAATATTTGACTCTATCTTTTCATGTGACAACACTGAAGAAATTACACTTTGCTACAATGTGACGTAGTCAGTGTACAGCTTGTATAACATGTAAATTTGCTGTCCCCTCAAAATAACTCAACACACCGCCATTAATGTCTAAACCGCTGGCAACAAAAGTGAGTCCACCCCTAGGTGACAAGGTCCAAATTGGGCCCAATTAGCCATTTTATCGCTCTCACTCTCTCATACTGGTCACTGGAAGTTCAACATGGCACCTCATGGCAAAGAACACTCTCAGGATCTGAAAAAAAGAATTGTTGCTCTACATAAAGATAGCCTAGGCTATAAGAAGATTGCCAAGACCCTGAAACTGAGCTGCAGCACGATGGCAAAGACCATACAGCGGTTTAACAGGACAGGTTCCACTCAGAACAGGCCTCGCCAAGGTCGACCGAAGAGGTTGAGTGCACGTGCTCAGTGTCATATCCAGAGGTTGTCACTTCTGTGAGATACTGCATGTCTGGTGCACTGGCAGTGCGGATTCAGTGCAGTTTTAAAGACTCATGTACGATTTCTGAGCATTGCCTTCAGGTTCAGGTGAGGCTTACAGGCAATTGACTTCTATGGCAACCGTTTCTAAACCGCATATGTGTGAACAGGATAAGATCCTGAGCTAATCCTGTCCTGAATCTGATGTAAACCTGACATGAAGCGCTGAACTACTGTATCAATTAGCTGCAAAATTTGAGCTTCAATTCACACTGCACATGTATGCATCAGCTCTCTCTGCGGATTGAAAAAGAGTCCAGTCCAATTTCTGAGCAGTGCAGTCCGGTTTAGGTGTGGATTACAAGCTATGGACTTCTATGGGAGCCATTTCTAAACCGCATGTCATCAGTTGTGAACAGGATAAAACACTAACCTGAACCTGATACAAACCTGTCCTGAACCAGATGTAAACCTAACATGAACCGCTGAACAACTGCTGTGTCAATCAGCTTTGGAACCTGAGCTTCAATCTGCACCGCACGTGTGAATCAGCACTAAGTCTAAAAGTCTGAAGACACCCAACCATCAGACTGCCTGTTGGGCATTCCAATACCATGGCCCGGGTGTCGGCAACCCGCGGCTCCGGAGCCGCATGCGGCTCTTTTTCACCTTTCCTGCGGCTCCGGAGCACACTGCCCACCAGGTGACAGGCAATAGGGTCGGCAAGCCGCGGCTCTTTTAATACAGCTCTTCTGTGTGCCGGGCGCCCGCTGGCAAACATTGGCTGTCAGGATGTAGGTGGGGCAGCCCGGATGTAGGCGGGGCAGCGTGACGAACTCCTCTCCTCTCACAGTCCGCCCTGAAGACCAGAACGGCGCGGGAACCCAGCGAGAGGAACGCGCGGAGCAAAGGTAAGTGAATTCACACAATATGGGGAATGAATTACTATATGGGGGATGAATTACTATGGGGGATGAATTACTATATGGGGAATGAATTACTATGGGGGATGAATTACTATATGGGGGATGAATTACTATAGGGGGGATGAATTACTATAGGGGGGATGAATTACTATATGGGGGATGAATTACTATATGGGGGATGAATTACTATATGGGGGATGAATTACTATATGGGGAATGAATTACTATAGGGGGGATGAATTACTATGGGGGATGAATTACTATATGGGGGATGAATTACTATATGGGGGATGAATTACTATATGGGGGATGAATTACTATAGGGGGGATGAATTACTATAGGGGGGATGAATTACTATATGGGGGATTAATTACTATATGGAGGATGAATTACTATATGGGGGATGTATTTTCAGTTTTAAAAATGTTTCTCTCAAAATAAATTTCAATCGTGGTTTTGGCGAGATTTGGCTCAGTCGAAAAAAAAGGTTGCCCACCACTGACCTAAGGCTATGATTGTGATTATGACGATACACTGTGGCCCTGATTAACCCTTTGCTTACTGGGCCCTTAAACCCCCTTCATGACCAGAGCGTTTTTTGCAATATATGCAGTGTCGGATTTGTTTTAAATGTTGCAATGGTTTTGCGGCTCCCAGTCTTTTTTTCCCTCTCGGAAACGGGTCCAAGTGGCTCTTTATGTCTTAAAGGTTGCAGACCCCTGCCATGGCCAATAGTATGCCCCACCCCCCTTCGTACTTAAAACATCCTACACTCCCTTGGGAAGGCTTTCCACAAGATTTCAGAGTGTGGGAATTTGTGCCTATCCAGCCAAAAAGGTCTGGTGGTGGTGTCTGAAGGCGGACCTAGTTCTCACCCGGAGTCACAATTCATCTTAAAGGTGATCAGTAGGGTTGAGGTCAGGATTCAAGTTCCTCCACCCTAAATTCCTCAAACCTTGTCTTTATGGAGCTGGCTTTGTACATAGGGGCACAGTCATGCTGGAATAGAAAAAAGGTACTTCCAACAATGTTGGAATCATACAATAGTCTAAAATGTAGTTGCATGGTGTAGACCAGTGGTCTCCAAACTGTGGCCCAGGAGCCAGATGCGGCCCTCTGCTTGCTTTTATCTGGCCTTTGGAGCACTATTTCATCCACTGACACCAACAATGGGACATAATCCCCCTCAACTGATACCAATGAAGGGGTGCAATGACACCAATGAAGAGGTGCAATTCCACCCAATGACGCCAATGAGGGGGCACAGTTCCACCCAATGACGCCAATGATGGGGCACAGTTCCACCCAATGACGCCAATGATGGGGTACAGTTCCACCCAATGATGGGGCACAGTTCCACCCAATGACGCCAATGATGGGGCACAGTTCCACCCAATGACGCCAATGACTGGGCACGATTCCCCAATGACGGGGCACGATTCCCCAACGACACAACGATAGGGCACAGTTCCTCTAATTAGCACCAAAAATGGGGCACTGTTTGCTCCCACTGACACCAGGACATTTTCTATCCCCGATGTCCACAGTCCGACCCCCTGAAGTCTGAAGAACAGTAAATTGGCCCTTTGTATATAAAGTCTGGCGACCCCTGCTGTAGAATTAACAGCGCCCTTCACTGGAAACACCCAAGCTCAATCAGGAAGCGTGTCCACATATTTGTGACCTTATAGTAGGTGTCATGGCCATTTGTCCCAACCCTTTGTTATGGAGTGTATTATCTGAAATGGAACATCGCATTTAGAGGAAAAAAAAAAAAAAAAGCAATTATTACCTTCTCCACCAGAATCCCTCAGCATGGTGTCTGCCACCACCACAATGGGTCTCTTAAGAACATGTGCAAGTACAAAGACGTGAAACTCCTCCAGGCTCTCGTACACCGGCTCCTCCGAGCTGTCGATCCTGTCACACACATATAGAGAGTTTGTTACTTTCACAGTGCTGTGTATAGGCAGTTCGCAAACACAATTGTCTCCATGTCCTCCCAGCTGCTGAATCGAATTTCTAGACACTGGAAGGAAGAACGTGTCCATTTCTCCAGTTACATAGTCTGGCTGAAAAAAGACAAAAGTCCATCCAGTTCAACCATTAAAAAAAAAGTTATAATCCTACACCCACAGTTGATCCAGAGGAAGGCAAAAACCCAACAAAGCATGATCCTATTTGCTCCTGCAGGAAAAAAAAAAAAATTCCTTCCTGATCCCCCGAGAGGCAATCGGATATTCCCTGGATCAACTTTACCTATAAATGTTATATCCAGTTATATTCTGTGTATCCAGGAAAGAATCCAGGACTTTCCTACAGCAATCCACTGAGCTGGCCAGAACAACTCTTGAGGGAGTCTATTCCACATTTTCACAGCTCTGACTGTGAAGAAACCTTTCCCTGTTTGGAGATTACATTTCTTTCTACAGATGTAGAGTGCCCCCTTGTCCTCTGTGATGACCTCAGTAGCCAACTGAATTCAGTTTTTTTTTTTCTACTGGTGCAAGCTGGTAAATAAAAGGAGGAATCTGATTACCGTATATACTCGAGTATAAGCCGAGTTTTTCAGCACATTTTTTGTGCTGAAAAACGGCCCCCTCGGCTTATACTCGAGTCAACGTCTGCAGATGGCTCCCCCCCCCTTCCAACAGAAGGGAAACTACGGTAAGTACAGGGGTGGGCAGGGGGCTGCTGTCTCTTACCTGGCTCCGGTCCCACGACGATCCGGTCCAGGAAGCGCGGCTGCTCCTTCATTCGGTTCGTCCACTGGATGTTCGCGCGGCTGCTCGGCTCCGCCTTCTCACCGGTAATTGGCCGCCAGAACTGTAGCTCAGGAAAGGCATGCAGGCGGCCAATCACCGGCGAGGAGGCAGAGCTGAGCGGCCCAGCGAAAATCGAGTGAAGGAGATGCAGGTAAGTGTGCCGTGCTTAGGTGCTGCTGCAACCACATATGCTGGCTGCAGCAGCACCATACTGGAACAGGGGTCAGCAAGTGTCAGTGGGAGGAATAGTGCCCCATCATTGGTGTCACTGATACCAATGATGGGGCATTATTCCTCCCACTGACACCAAGGATAGGCCACTTTTCCTCCCCCCCACTGACACCAACGATTGGGCACTATTCCACCCCCCACTGACACCAATCATGGGATACTATTCCTCCCCCCCACTGACACCAACGATGGGGCACTTTTCCTCCCCCCCACTGACACCAACGATGGGGCACTATTCCTCCACCCCCCCACTGACACCAATGATGGGATACTATTCCTCCCACTGACACCAATGTTGGGACACTATTCCTCCCACTGACATCAATGATGGGACACTATTCCTCCCACTGACACCAAAGATGGGGCACTATTCCACTGACACCAATAATGGGGTGCTATTCCCCCACTGATACTAATGATGGGGCACTATTCCTGCCACTGATACCAATGATGGGGCACTATTCCTGCCACTGACACCAATGATGGGGCACTATTCCTCCCACTGACACCAATGATGGGGCACTATTCCTCCCACTGACACCAATGATGAGGCACTATTCCTCCCACTGACACCAATGATGAGGCACGATTCTTCCCACTGACACCAATGATGAGGCACGATTCTTCCCACTGGTGTTCCCACCCTCGGCTTATACTCGAGTCAATAGTTTTTCCCAGTTTTTTGTGGTAAAATTAGGTACCTCGGCTTATATTCGGGTCGGCTTATACTCGAGTATATACGGTAGCTGCATTTGTCAAAGCAGTCACTGCTAGTTCTCTTGTTTTGTTCATACCTTGAACAATGATTTCTTTGAAAAGTAAAGGAATAGGAGTGGGCCAATAGATTCGGGGTTACCCTTTAATGCATATTTGACCTCTGTTATACAGAGAGGAAAAAAAAAAATCACATGCGATTGCTGCTTGAGCAATTACATGCAAGAGCCGGCATTCTCCCATTCCTCTCAGTGAGGTTGCCTACTGGCAGCTAATAGCAGGAACCCCCGAGCCGAGGTGAACGCACCCTAAAAATAAAAAAGTAAGAGAGCACCATGCAATCCATTCATCAGAAAATCGATCCTCTCTTTTACATCCTGAATATTACACGGCACTCACCCTCCACTGCTGCCACCATTGGTGCCATAATGCATCCGTGGCTCACTGGAGGCAAGCTTTATTAAATCATTCCACTCCTTCTGCCACTCCTCCTCCGTGTAGACCAGGCCGGACTGCGACAAAAGGAAAAAACACATCTGGTGAAAACTAGTTTTCGAAAATAAATAAATTAAAAAGTAGCCCAGAATGTTGTAAAGTAATAAAAAAAAATGGCTACCGCAGCAATACTTCCACTTCAGCGCTGTCCAAAGCAAATCCCCTACCTCTACTGTAAGAGCAACAGGAGGGATACCTGAGCATGTCATGTTACCAAAATACTGGAGTTCTGCTTTAGCCCGGATTCACATATATGCGGTGCAGTACATCGCATGTGATTCGCATCGGGAACCGCACCGCATCCCTGTACACATCACATGAGATTTGTGTGCGGTGCGATTGGAGCCGTATATTTTGTATGGTTTTAATCGCACCACAAAGGCACAGGACCCTATTTTGGGTCCACGCTAGAATTGGATCACATGGGTACGCACGTTCCTAACCCCAGAAACCACTAAACAGCTCATCCACTCCCTCATCATATCACGACTCGACTACTGCAACTCCCTCCTCACTGGCCTGCCTCGCCGCTGGCTATCCCCGCTTCAGTCCATCCTGAATATGGCAGCCAGACTCCTTCACCTTTCCAACCGCTCCATCTCCGCCACCCCCCTCTGCCAATCCCTCCACTGGCTTCCGATTGCGCAACGGATCAAATTCAAAATCCTAACACTGACGTACAAAGCTGTCCACCATACTGCCCCGAACTACATCACTGACCTAATATCCAAGTACCGCCCAACACGCACACTCCGCTCCTCACAAGACCTCCTTCTCTCTAGTTCCCTGGTCTCCTCCTCCCATGCCCGCCTCCAGGACTTCTCCAGGGCGTCACCCATCCTCTGGAACTCCCTGCCCCAACCCATCAGATTATCACCTACTCTCCTCTCCTTTAGGTGCTCCCTGAAAACCCATCTCTTCAGGGAAGCCTACCCTACCCCCTGCTAACCTCCTCCACTCTTCCTACCACTCCATCCCCCACAGCTATCTCCTCCTGTGCCACCATCCCCTCCCTCCTAGATTGTAAACTCGAAAGAGCAGGGCCCTCGATCCCCTCATGTTTTGCATTGTATTGGTATTGTTCTGTCACATGTTCTGTAATGTACAGCGCTGAGCGAACTATTGGCGCTATATAAATACTGTATAATAATAATATTCACACCTATGCGATCCGATTCTGCACATCGCACCGATTTCGGGGTGTTGTTAACTTAACATACGCACCCGCATTGGTTTGCACAGACGGGGTGCGATTCTGATGCGGTGCGGAATTCGCACAGAAAACGCTGCAAATTCCGTACCGCATCAGTGTGAACCAGGGCTAAAAGAGATGCTAGCACCCCAATTCTGACCCGAATATGTTCACCTAGCCTGCGGTTGATGAGATTACCTGGGACTCACAGTTATGGGTGACAATGTGACCTCTCCCTCGGGTCACCAACACAGCCAATCTAAGCACCAGCTGCAGGGGGCACAGGTAAATTGAGTATATGGGGGGGGGGAGGGATAGAGGGGTCCTTTTAAAGACATGGTCATGGAAAAGGTGACAGTGTTTCTTGAGAGTTAGTCTTTTGTATGTTCCCAGTTCAGGTCATGTAGGAAGGAGACATGATATGTACATCTACGGAAAACATTTTGGGCCTTGTGTGTGCTGAAGGTTCAAATGATTGTTGCCCATAAAATCCAGCTCCAACGTTGTCATTTTTTTTTTTTTTGTAAATAAATGCGATGATATTTTTCCTTTAGCAGACTTGTCATGCATCAGGCCCTTTGTCACCATCGCAGACACTGGCTCTTTGTTACATCGGTGGTCAGACCATAGGATTCTCTGCCAAAGGCAGCGGTGCCGGTCAGAAGGACAATGACATTTGTATTTCCTCCCAGCAGCCAGAATCATAGAGCTCAGGGAAGAATCCGCCAAAGTGTAAATGAAGCTAGAAGAAGCAGCTACGCTCCACAGCCAATTTCACACTCTCTACGCCCCTATTATACAACGCAATAGCTTTTTGGGGCAAGCAAGGTTTTCTTTTTGGTGGTTTCGTCAGTCTAGAACAACTTCATTTTCTTCAAAAAAAAAAAAAAAAAAAAACCAAACACTTCTTCCTGACCAGTGCTAATTTAAAACAATTCACCCCAGGCTCATATGTAAGTGTTTTCTGCAGCGTTTTGCAGAAACGCACAGCAGTCCATTTACCATGATGTCCTATGGGACAGGTTCACATCTCCACATTTTCACCCGGCTTTTTGGAAAGGATCAGGGACTTTTTTTTTTTTTTTTTTTTTAACGCAAAATGTTGCGTTTTTGGTTCTATAGACTTCAATAGGAACGCTGCAGAAAAGCATGTATTGCGTTTTTTTATGCGTTTCGTGTTTAAAATCTGCCTAGCAACAACAAAATAAATAAAAAACGACCCCCCCCCCCACCACCACCACCACAGAACGCATCAAAAACAAGTCAAAATCGCATCAAACACAACCTGCATAGGTGTGAACCTAGACTAACTGTGTTACAGATATAAAGGTATAATTTTAGTCAGCAGCTTGTCTTTTTTTTTCTCATTAAAATGATGCTTCCAATACCAAGCTTGGTCTGGCTATATCAAATTGGATGAAGGCTGATAAAAAAAAAAAAAAAAAAAAAAAATTGTGTAGAATTTTTGTTTTTAAACTCTTAGGCCTCATTCACATGGGCATACCGAGGCCGGGTTTTCCTGCAGGGGGGTGCATCCGCATGCAGGCACAGTCCTATTCATGTCAATTGGGACTTGTCTGCTGCTCCCAATTTGACATCTACGGCACTGCGTTACTTTAACTGACAATTGCACGGTCATGCACCCAAATGAAATGTACATCCTTTTTTTCCCACGAACAGAACTTTCTTTCAGTGGTATTTGATCCCCTGTGCATGTTTTATTTTTTGCACTATAAAAAAAAAAAAGACCGACAATTTTGAGGGAAAAAAAAACCAAAACAATATTTTGGACTATTTGCTATTAAACATGTCCAGTAAAAAGATTTAAAAAATAAATTTTCATTATAAATTTTGGCCAAAATGTATTCTGCTCCGTGTCTTCGCTAAAAAAAATCCCAATATGTGCAAATTAATTGGTTTACGTGAAAGTTATAGCGTTTACAAATGGTGGTATATATACATTATATTATATATATTTTTTTTAATTTTTACTAGCGATTGTGGCTATCAGCGACTCATAGCGGGACTGCGGTGGACATTCGGACACTGGGAGGAAAACTAGGTTTTTCTTTGTTTACGTTATAAAATTTTGAAAATAAGTAACTTTTCTTCTTCACTGATGAGGCAGCACTGATGAGGAGGCACTGACGAGGCAACACTGATGGGCACTGACGAGGCAACACTGATGGGCACTGACGAGGAGGCACTGACAGGCAGCACTGATGGGCACTGATGAGGAGGCACTGACGAGGCAGCACTGATGAGGAGGCACCGACGAGGCAACACTGATGGGCACTGATGAGGAGGCACTGACAGGCAGCACTGATGGGCACTGATGAGGAGGCACTGACAGGCAGCACTAGTTGGTTGATTGCTGATGATCAATGTCCTGATTATCAGTGTAAACATCCCATCACAATCGCTGGTTACTGGCTCTTCTCATTCTCTGACAGTGTGAGGAAAAGACTTCCAATAAATCGGCATATCTATTTACGATGTGATCAGCTGTGAGTGGACACAGCTGACCACATGGTAAAGGGATGCTGTGATTGGCCCTTTACTGCAATCAGGTCACACGAGCGCCGGATGATTGCCCTAGGGGGTGCGCAAGAGGCGTGGTTCCGGAAGGACATCTATAGGACGCCCTCCTAGAACTGGAAGGCCGCGCTGTAGCCGGTCAAGATCTGGTTAACCAGGTTGTAAAGGTTGGGTAAAATTTGGGAAATGTACGGATGCCGCGGAGCCACTGTACTCCACCCCATTCTTTCACATATCCCACAACTGCTGAAGGAATCTATTCCATCGTGACTTACATATGGACCAAATGTAAAACCTCACCAACCGAAAGTGCCCGTCCATACCTCTTTATTCTGCATAGTTTGCTGAAACCGCCATCTCCGCTTCAGCGCCTCTTTCTCCACACCCTTGTCCATCAAAGTGTAGAGAGATTTGCGAAGCATGAGGTCTCTGTCATGAAAGCCCCACATCCCTGAAACAAGAAGGCGAGAACAGTCAGGGACTGAAGGCTTTGAATTCTGGTTTCCGGTTCTATAAAACGCAGACTCACCAAGAGAGGCCGCGTGCAGCAAGCAGTTCCCATCGCCTGTCGTTGCCAAAGGGAGGAGCCTCTGGTATGACGGGTCCACCTGTGTCCACCAGTTGAGGCGACCTGTGAAGACAGGAAATTCACTATCATTAGGAGGATGTAAAACCTGGAAGCTGTACAGAAATGAAATGAGAGGATGAAGGACTGGACACCAATACTTTATGCTCCCTGCAGCTGATCGTTTCCCCGTTACTGACTTACCATGACTTGTTCTGCATGTGTGGGGGCAGCCATTTTGGCAGAGGAGCAGGGCTTTTCTGTCACGTCAGAGCTGCCCCCCATCATGACTGGTGAGGGAATATATTTAAAAAGAAAACAGGAGTGGTGCAGAAAGCAGAGAAGTAGAAGATTAGAGATGGATGTTTATTCACCTCATATTATGGAGAATGTAACAGAAAAAGATGGATCACCCCAAACATCCAGGTGGTGAGGAATGAAAGTGTTACTAAACCCACAGCAGTACAATCAGTCTGTAGATGCAGTAAAGCATGCTTGTTATACTCACTGTGGAAAATAAGAGGTTAATCCTCTGCATTGTATAAAAAGGAGGTTTGATCTCGTCTTCTCTGATCCTTCCCTTTTTCTACTGTCCCCAATCCATCTGCTTATAGAACAGAACCTTGGGGGCAAGCTGCACATGCTCAGTTTGGGGTGTATGGCTAGTTTTTTTGTTTTTCTTTCTTGGGAAAGAGCATGTGACCAGCACATAGCCAATCAGTGCTGTCCAGACAGAGGGTCAGGGGTTATGCAGCCTCATAGGACACTCAGGAGAGAATGAAAACTCCTACAAGCTTTAATCAGTGCTCAGCTGGACACTGATAGAAGTCACAAGACTGCTCTAACTACTGATGAAAAAAGGTATTTAGCAGTTTATATTTACTATAATTGCATTTCAATGTTGTGTGTACTGTGGGAGACCAGATATAGTGGTCCTGGGTTTAGTAACACTTCAAGACCAGAGATCTCACTGTCTGAGTATGCAACACATACAAATGCAGAGGCTTGTCCAACCCCCCCAGACCCCCCACCTGTAGCTAAATTCCACTTTCGTACAGATAGATCCCTTAACCACAAGCCTACAGGGCACTTGTACCCCCTTCCTGCCCAGGCCAATTTCCAGCTTTCAGTGCTGTCACACCTTGAATGACAATTGCGCGGTCATGCAACACTGTACCCATATGAAATTTTTATCTTTTTTTGTGACAGAGCTTTCTTTTGGTGGTATTTAATCACCTCGGGGTTTTTTATTTTTTCTTAAACAAACCGAAAACCACTGAAAATTTTTTTTAAAAAAATGTTTTTTCTTAGTTTTTGTTATGTGATTTTTCTCCTTCACTAATGTGCGCTAATGAAGCTGCACTGATGAGGAGGCACTGATAGGCTGCACTGATGGGGAGGCACTGATAGGTAACACTGATGGGCATTGACAGGCATTACTGATGGGCACTGAAAGGCAGCACTGATACATGGCACTGATAGGCAGCATTGATAGGCGGCACTGATTGGCATTGATAGGTGGCACTGAAAGGCAGCTCAGATGGGCACTGATATGTGGCATTGATGTGCACTGGTAGGCACTGATATGTTGCATTGATGTGGCACTGATGGGCTCTGGCACGAGGCACTGATGGACACTGACAGGTGGCACTGCTGGGGCTACACTGATCATCAGGGCACACTGATCATCAGTGCCCTGATGATCAGTGTACATGTCCCCTCCGTGGAATGCCGATTACCGGCATTCCACGGAGGGGACACGTGTGACAGCTCGTGGGGAGAGAAATGCCGATAACCGGCATTTCCCTGTTTGCATGTGATCAGCTGTGATTGGACACAGCTGATCACATGACCGAGCCGACATCTTCAGCTCTTTCCGTGATCAGTGATCCGCTGTGTCCGAGGGACACAGTGCACCGCCGATCGCCACGCTGCGTGCTCCCTGAGCCGTGCATGCGTGGTGAGAATAGAAGGACGTAACTACCTTGCGTCCATCATATTACTATATGGCAGGCGGGAGGTGAGTAACCAGTTGCCTTCCAAGCCTATTCTGACACTTCTCTCCTATATCATTGTTTTCTGCTAGAAAAATACTTACAACCCCCAAACGATATATATATTTTTAAGCAGAGGCCCTAGAGAATAAAATGTTGGGTGTTGCAATTTTTTTTTTTTTAGTCACGCGATATTTGTGCAGCGGTTTTTCAAAAAAAAAACAATTTAATGAGTTTTATATTTTACCAAACAAGTGGGTATTATATTTTGTTTTTCTGCATTAAGTGATAATGTTACGCTGAGTAAATAGATACCAAATATGTCACGCTTTAAAATTGCGCAAATGATGTTTGCATATGATTACAGGACTGACGCATATGCAGGGACTTTTTTTTTTTTTTTTAATTTTAGACTGTCCCTTTAATTTCTTTTTTTGTCATCTGAGGGAATGTAAATATTCACTTAGATTGCATTGCAATAGACAGTGACAGGTCCACTTTGCTGAGCAATCTATTAGATCCCAGATCTCTCCTCTGCCCTTCAAAGCTTTGGATCGTACCAAGATCAGTATAAACTGAGTGAGGCATACGGGATTGGGGGGAGTGAGGCATACGGGATTGGGGGGAGTGAGGCATACGGGATTGGGGGAGTGAGGCATACGGGATTGGGGGAGTGAGGCATACGGGATTGGGGGAGTGAGGCATACGGGATTGGGGGAGTGAGGCATACGGGACTGGGAGGGAGCGAGCGAGGAGGCGGACGGGATTGGGGGAGGGAGCGAGCGAGGCGGCGGACGGGATTGGGGGAGGGAGCGAGCGAGGCGGCGGACGGGATTGGGGGAGGGAGCGAGCGAGGCGGCGGTCGGGATTGGGGGAGGGAGCGAGCGAGGCGGCGGATGGGACTGGGGGGGAGCGAGGCGGCGGACGGGACTGGGGGGAAGCGAGGCGGCGGACGGGACTGGGGGGGAGCGAGGCGGCGGACGGGACTGGGGGGGAGCGAGGCGGCGGACGGGACTGGGGGGGAGCGAGGCGGCGGACGGGACTGGGGGGGAGCGAGGCGGCGGACGGGACTGGGGGGGAGCGAGGCGGCGGACGGGACTGGGGGGGAGCGAGGCGGCGGACGGGACTGGGGGGGAGCGAGGCAGGCGGCATAAAATATGGGTTTGTTGCAGAATTGCACTTATCCTTTAAATAAACTTCCTAAAATAAAGACGACCGTCAAAACAAAATTCAGCAGAAAGTCTGTAAGTGGAACGGGTCCATAAATATTGATTGAAAAGAGACGTCCAACTCCCGGCCTCAATTGTTTACTGGCATTTCTGGAAAATTCTGTTTATTCAGCTCAGTTGAAGCAGAAGGTTAGCATTATTAAAATGTCACAGTACTTCCGACACAGCCGCTGATTTGCATTCCTGCGTGCGCTACGACGTCCGGAACAGTTTTCTATTTAAAAAACCCCCCCAAAAAAACAAAAGCAAAAAAAAACTTCAGAGCTGCGGCCCCAACCAGAAGCCAGGAGGAGATAAGATGGCAGATATCAGGGGAAGGAATCACCCGCCTGGTAAAAGGGCTCCTGGGGACAATACGGCCACAATGAATCCGTGGGGTTATTTTCCCTCCGTATATCTGCAGCCAAATGGAAGAGGTCCAGGAGAGAGGTGGAGAGTAATACGGCCCTGCCAAGCAGGCGGAGGCTGCAGTGCACTGCGGGATTAACCCTCTGCCACACCTCAACCAATCGGTTATCCCCACACACCTGAAAACCTTTTACAATCAGGAAACAGACACAAAGTTTAAAGAAGAACTCCGGGTATGGACATTCTATACATTGTTACATTGGTCCAGTATGTACATACCATACCTGTGGGATCCCCCTAGAAGCTGGAAATCACTGTAGCAGATACTGTTACTCCTGTGATCTCCGCTTGCTTTTGGGTCCCGTGTTGAGCAGTTGCCCCGCAGCATTCTCACAACAGAAGGTCAGCCATTCAAGGGTGCCATTCAGAGACCACTGTGCATTTTCTCAATGAATGCAAAGGGTTCTCTGATTGGATGAAGTAGAGAGGTTGGACAGTGACTTCAGGAAGAAGAGAACGACGGAGGAAGATTTTTAAGGGATAAAAAAAAAAAATCAGCACAAGGGACAAATCATACCAAGCTATGTCCCTTGTGCTAATTTTTTTTGTTTTTGATTTTAGCTAAGCTCAGGCTTTACAAAAAGGTTTTTTACAACCTGGAAAAGGGAGAACATTTAGTGGCGGATTGGGACTGGGGGGTGGTTATTACAGCCCAGACAGAGATGCCTTTCTGTTTTCCGATGTTGCTTGGGGGGCTAATGTCAGAGTTGGACTTTATCGCCTCACACAATACCACAGCAACAATGTCAATCCACTGTTAGGCCTCATGCACACAGGACATTTTGAACTCTGCTTTAAGAGGGGTTTTATTTTTTTTTATGCCGCTAGACACCCCTGTTTTTGTCAGCTTATGTGTCCCTGCACACATGGGCATTTGTAGGTGTAGAAAAGAGGCAGAAAAAAATAAAAAAAACCCCGGAGGGGGCAGTGAATTCAGGAGAGCAGTGTTCCAGTGTCAAAAAATGCTTGCTGTGCCTCAATACGTGTTTAAAATGGGCTTTATCACTAGGCGCATCAAAAGCGCTTGGGCATTCATTCCAATGGGCAGAACAAGTTCATATTGTGGCCAATGGAATGAACGTTTACAAAGCTTTAGGCAAGTTAATGCTTTTAAAAACCCATTGAAAAAGGAGTTCCGTTAAGCTGACTGCTTTCCCCTTTAAGAAACGGTCCTCTTTAGCATGTAGTGGGATGGAGATTGTAAGCTCCCAGGACCAGGGCCCTCCTATCCCTCTTGTATTGAACTGTATTGTTGCTGTATTGTCTCCCACTATATTGTAAAGTGCTGAGAAAACTGTTGGCGCCATATAAATCCTGTATAATAATAATAATAATAATGGAGATATCAGGCCTAGCTTGGCTCTGCCTGACATGGCAGCTGCTTAATTGTTGTGGCAATAATGCCAACACAGTACTAGTAGCCAAACCAAATACCAAGGAGGAACCACAAGCAACTGTTTGAGTCAACAGAAAGAAAAGAAAAAATGTTATTTATGTCAGCCTGGCTCCCAGTACACTGCAGCTTGATGACGTTAGATATCAATGCCGAGTGTCAGAGGAGATATGAACGGTGGAGGAGTCACGTGGGCAAGAAGAAAAGTGCCACTTCAGAATGCGCGTAACTAAGAGAACAGCCTGTGATGCAAGTGGAAACTCGGCCAAAGGGCTGTGTCGCTTAAAAAAATTAAATAAAATAATAAAAAATAAAATACTAATAAAATACTACTAATAAAATATTTATAATAATTAAAATATTTATAATAAACTTATAATAATAAAAAATACTTATAATAAAAAAATACTAATAAAAAAAATACTAATAATAATAATATAATAATAATAATAATAATAAAATAATAATAATAATAATAAAATAATAATAATATTATATATATATATATATATATATATATATATATATATATATATATATATATATATATATACACAGTGGGGATTGAAAGTTTGGGCACCTCAGCTAATAATGTGCATAAAGAAGCCAAGGAAAGATGGAAAAATCTCCAAAAGGCATCAAATTACAGATTAGACATTCTTATAATATGTCAACAAAAGTTAGATTTTATTTCCATCATTTACACTTTCAAAATAACAGAAAACAAAAAAATGGCGTCTGCAAAAGTTTGGGCACCCTGCAGAGTTAATATCTTGTACTGCCCCCTTTGGCAAGTATCACAGCTTGTAAACACTTTTTGTAGCCAGCCAAGAGTCTTTCAATTCTTGTTTGAGGTATCTTTGCCCATTCTTCCTTACAAAAGTCTTCCAGTTCTTTGAGATTTCTGGGCTGTCTGTCACGCACTGCTCTTTTAAGGGCTATCCATAGATTTTCAATTATGTTGAGGTCAGGAGATTGTGAAGACCATGGCAAAACCTTCAGTTTACGCCTCTTGATGTAATCCCCCGTGGATTTCGAGGTGTGTTTAGGATCATTATCCATTTGTAGAAGCCATCCTCTCTTTAACTTCAGCTTTTTCACAGATGGCACCAAGTTACCATCCAAAATTTGCTGAAATTTTATTGAATCCATTTTTCCGTCTACTCGTGAGATGTTCCCTGTGCCACTGGCTGCAACACAACCCCAAAGCATGATTGATCCAACCCCATACTTAACAGTTGGACAGAGGTTCTTTTCATTAAATTCTGTGCCCCTTCTTCTCCAAACGTACCTTTGCTCATTCTGGCCAAAAAGTTCAATTTTACCCTCATCGGTCCACAGAACTTGTTTCCAAAATGCATCAGGCTTGTCTATATGTTCATTTGCAAAGTTCAAACGATGATTTTTGTGGTGAGGACGTAGAAGAGGTTTCCTTCTGATGACTCTTCCATGAAGACCATATTTGTACAAGTATCTCTTTATAGTGGAATAGTGTACCACAACTCCAGTGTCTGCCAGATCTTTCTGGAGGGATCGTGCAGTCAAACGTGGGTTTTGAATTGTTTTTCCTCACAATCCTGCGAGCTGTTCTGTCTGATATTTTTCTTGGTCTTCCAGATCTTGCTTTAACTTCCACTGTTCCTGATGACTGCCATTTCTTAATTACATTCCGAACAGAGGATATTGACATCTGAAAACGCTTTGCTATCTTCTTATAGCCTTCTCCAGCTTTGTGAGCGTCAACTATTTTCAGTTTCAGTTTTCTAGACAACTGCTTAGAAGAACCCATGGTGCTGATTGTTGGGGCAAGGTCAGATGAGTCTGGGCATTTAAAACCTTTGAGATTGACATCACCTGGTCTTCCCAGACGATGATTGAGAACAATCCATGACACTGGCAGGTCTCAGCTTTGCAAAGGGGGCAGTGCATGCTATAAATTCTGCAGGGTGCCCAAACTTTTGCAGACGCCATTTTTTTGTTTTCTGTTATTTTGAAAGTGTAAATGATGGAAATAAAATCTAACTTTTGTTGACATATTATAAGAATGTCTAATCTGTAATTTGATGCCTTTTGGAGATTTTTTCCATCTTTCCTTGGCTTCTTTATGCACATTAATACAAATTTTTAGCTGGGGTGCCCAAACTTTCGATCCCCACTGTATCTATATATATATATATATATATATATATATATATATATATATATATATATGTCACTCGAAAGATGAAGACAGAGAGGGAGAAAAATAGGGATTAATATAAAACGTATATTGATCTCTATTTCTCTCCCTCTCTGTCTTCATCTTTCGCTTTCTCTATAGATCAGCAGTAGGCAAACCTTTCTATTTGGGCTCCTTATCATGGTAGCCAAGGCCAGCAACATGCAAGAGCCAGAGCACCGCGAAGAGCCAGAGCACCGCGAAGAGCCAGAGCACCGCGAAGAGCCAGAGCACCGCGAAGAGCCAGAGCACCGCGAAGCTGCATGCAGGCAGCCTATGTTAGCCAATGGAGACACAGCGTCTGTTTACCAAGCATGCAGGGATGGGTGCAAGGCCCCAAATGCAGACCAAATGTATTCGGACTGCATGCCTGTCCCTAACATGACTGTCAAAACGCAGATGTGCGGGTGAGTCTGTACAGTCATTGCGTCTCGACTGCATGCAGGTCCACCGTGCTCCAAAAAAACAAAACAAAAAAAAAAAAAAAACAGGCCCTCTGTTTTTTTGGCTGAAGTATCTGCACCACAAATTTTCAAGCAAAGGTTTCTGAAAATTGTTAGGGCCAGTTCACACTCCATGCGTTTCAGTTGCTTTTTTCTGCATCCAAAACGCACAGAAAGTAGATGATCTGGTTGTCAATGTCATAGTTCACATCAGTGCTTGCAGTTTCGGTTGCAGGAAAAAAAAGTAGAACAGGCTGCATTTTTTCTGCACAGAACTGTACTGGAGCGCAGTAAAACGCATCAAAAATGCACCAAAAGTGCACATGTCCCTATTTATATTGAAGAAAAAGAGGGGGAAAAAATGAACTGGAAAGCATAAAAAATACACTGGAACCCATCAAAAAAGGCACCAGAACGCTTCAAACACGCATGCAAAAACACATCCGGAACGCATCTGGACTGCAGTTCTATAGTACCGGCCCCTTAGGGCTAGTTCACATTAGATGCAGTTCAGTGCTCTTTTTTCTGCATCAAAAATGCATGCACAGTGTTTTCCATGTATTTCAATGGCCCTAGTTCACACCAGTGCAGTCAGTTCCCAGTCCATGCTGCATTTTTTCTGCACAGAACCATACTGGAACACAGCAAGCTGCATCAAAACTGCACTGCAACTGCGCGTGGTGCGAACTGTAAGCAAAAATGTATCCGGAGTGCGTTTTTTGTAGTGAGAACTGGCCCTTCGAACCAATAAAAGTCATTGAAACAGAAAAAAAAAAAAGCAACTCCTGCTCTTTGTGTGAATGAGCCCTTTCTCTGCCTATACGCAGGCTCTTGTATGCTCATTGTTCAGGCAGAGAGAGGAATGTGAGCAGGCAGTACACATGCCATCAGCCAGGTCCAAGATGATTCTGGGGCGTTAAAAATGCCCCTCAAATGCCTGCTCTCCACGCTAGTGTAAACTAAGCCGAACACTAGAAGGGCGTTTTGTAGGAGTTTGAAATGTAGTCACGTGAGAAGCGGAAGGTAAACAAACAAGAACGCTGAACGGAGGTTTCATCAGCTTTTGTGGGCCTAACAACTCTGGAGCTCCACTAATTACCCAGCAGACACTGCTCCACATTGGTCACGAAAGCAGTGACATCATCCTCCAAGAATCTGCCAGCTACCCAAAAGCAGGTTGAACAACAGTGGGTGTCACTCCCTCCCTCCCTAGTGAAGGAGGGTTTGTTCATCAAATGAAAGGTCTGACATTCCTCTCCCACTATCAGAGGCTACATGTGGAGCAGCCGATTATTACCATCGTTATGATTGATGGACATAGCTCCGCCGTGATCTGTACAATGGGAGCCGGAACACGGGTGACTAATACCGGGACACATACCAAGGACATGTTCAGCCATGATTTCATGGAGCACAATGTACAGCTTCCTCCACACAAGTGCCCTGATTCAGTGCCTTCCATGAACTGCCACTCATTAAACAACTGCCTACCCTAAATGTCAACCCAATCAGATTTATTAATTATTATGTCAGATACTTATATAGCGCCGTCAGTTTACGCAGCACTTTACATATATATTGTACATTCACATCAGTCCCTAACACTCAAGGGGCGTACAATCTAAGGTCCCTGACCCTCAAGGGGCGTACAATCTAAGGTCCCTGACCCTCAAGGGGCGTACAATCTAAGGTCCCTGACCCTCAAGGGGCGTACAATCTAAGGTCCCTAACCCTCAAGGGGCGTACAATCTAAGGTCCCTAACCCTCAAGGGGCGTACAATCTAAGGTCCCTAACCCTCAAGGGGTGTACAATCTAAGGTCCCTAACCCTTAAGGGGTGTACAATCTAAGGTCCCTAACCCTCAAGGGGCGTACAATCTAAGGTCCCTAACCCTCAAGGGGTGTACAATCTATGGTCCCTAACCCTCAAGGGGCGTACAATCTAAGGTCCCTAACCCTCAAGGGGCGTACAATCTAAGGTCCCTAACCCTCAAGGAGCATACAATCTAAGGTCCCTAACCCTCAAGGGGCGTACAATCTAAGGTCCCTGACCCTCAAGGGGCGTACAATCTAAGGTCCCTAACCCTCAAGGGGCGTACAATCTAAGGTCCCTAACTCACATTCATACATACACATACTAGGGACAATTTAGACAGGAGCCAATTCACCTTCCAGCATGTCTTTGGAGTGTGGGAGGAAACCGGAGTATCTGGAGGAAACCCACGCAGGCACAGGGAGAACATGCAAACTCCAAGCAGGTGGTGCCATGGTTGGGATTTGAACCAACGACCCTAGTACTGCCAGGTAGAAGTGCTAACCATATATATATATACACACACACACACACACACACACACACACACACTGTACAGTTGCAAGAAAAAGTATGTGAACCCCTTGGGATTACGTGGAGTTTTGCATGAATTGGGCATAAAATGTGCTCTGAACGTCATCTAAGTCACAACAATAGAAGAACACAGTCTGCTGAACATAATACTACACAAACATTAGATGTTGCCATGGTTTAATTGCACATAACATGTAAACATTCACAGTGCAGGGAGGAAAAAGTATGTGAGGCTTTGGACTTAACTGGTTGACCCTCCTTTGGCAGCAATAACCTCAACCAAACGTTTCCTGTAGTTGCAGATCAGACCTGCACAACGATCTGGAGTCATTTTGGACCACTCCTCTTCACAAAACTGTTTCAGTGTAGCAATATTCTTGGGATGTCTGGTGCGAATCGCTCTCTTAAGGTCATGCCACAGCATTTCAATCGGGTTGAGGTCAGGACTCTGACTGGGCTACTCCAGAAGGCGTATTCTATGCTGTTGCAGCCATTGCTTTGTTGAATGACTTGTATGCTTTGGGTCATTGTCCTGTTGCATCACCCATCCTCTGCGGAGCTTCAGTTGGCGGACAGATGGTCGTACGTTTTCCTGCAAAATGTCTTGATAAACTCTGGAATTCATTTTCCCATCAATGACAACAATCCGTCCAGGCCCTCATGCAGCATTCTGCACTGTGCTCTTGCAGTCATTTTTACAGGACGACCACGCCTAGGGAGAGTAGCAACAGTGCTAAACTTCCTCCATTTGTAGACAGTCTGTCTTACCGTGGACACATGAACATCAAGGCTTTTGGAGATACTTTTGTAACCCTTTCCAGCTTCATGCAAGTCAACAATTCTTGATCGTAGGTCTTCTGAGAGCTCTTTTCTGCGAGGCATGGTTCACATCAGACAGTGCTTCTTGAAACCAGTAAACCCAAAACAGGTGTGTGTTTTTTTAAGGGCAGGATAGCTGTCAGCAACACATCCAATATCATCACACTGATTGGAGTCAAGGTTGGCTCACTCCTGGCTCCAATTATCTCTGGGAGAAGTCATTAAGCTAGGGCCTCACATACTTTTTCCTCCCTGCACTGTGAATGTTTACATGTTATGTGCAATTAAACCATGGCAACATCTAATGTTTGTGTGGTATTATGTTCAGCAGACTGTGTTCTTCTATTGTTGTGACTTAGATGACGTTCAGAGCACATTTTATGCCTAATTCATGCAAAACTCCACGTAATCCCAAGGGGTTCACATACTTTTTCTTGCAACTGTAGTACAGTATTGTATATAGTATTGTATAGTATTGCTGTGTTTTGCTGTCATCTGCCATTTGCCTAAAGTTGAGTTTTGACACTTGCTGTATACCAACACATACACTGGGAGCGTGGAGAGATCTGCCCTGCAGATGCTCAGTAGATCACTCACCGGCATGCTCCAAGGCGACCAGCATGGACTGCTCAATGAGATCCCGCTCGATGAAGCTGCGGAAGTCATCGCTGTATACCGTCAGGTCTGGCAGCTGGAAGGTGCACACCGGCGTTTCCAGTGGGTGCTCGCTACCGCCGTTGCTGGAGACATGCGATCGGGCCAAGGAAACAATGGACGAGCTGGCGTGGGAGATGCCTCTAGATAGGCGTTTCTCTGCGGGACAAAAGGAGAAAAATGTGTCATAACAACTGCAGATCCAAAGAGAGCTACAACTACATGGAGGATGAAGGCGGACATATTATAAAAATATAACAAAAAATATAAAAAATGTTGTGGTTTTTGGTACATTTAAAATGTTTAAAGCCTGCAGGTTAATCGATGTTTTACAGAATGATAAATATACTCTTTATTCTCAGACTTTTACTGCGGGGTGCCTCCGTTATATAAAAGCCCAACTCCTCCTTCCTCTGTGCCACCTCTCTGGCCTGGGCTGGTCCTCTGCTGACCAGAGTGGCTCTGATATACCAACATCCACACTCTCTGCTTCAGCCTGGGTTCACACTGATGCGGTCCGGAATTTGCAGCGTTTTCTGTGCAAATTCAGAATCGCACCCCATTCATGCGAACCATTGTGGGTGTTTATGTTACGTTAATAACACCCCAAAATCGGTCCGCAAAACGCGATGTGCAGAATCGGATCGCATAGGTGTGAATACCCAAGCGATCCGATTCTAGTGCAGACCCAAAAAAGGGTCCTGCACCTTTTTGGTGCGGATGCGGTGCGATTTGAGTCATACATCATGTATGGCTCATATTGCACCGCAAGCAATTCGCATGTGATTTGCGCAGGAATTCGGTGCGGTTCCTGTGCGAATCACATGCGATATAGCCTTAAGGCTAGGTTCACACCTATGCAGTTTGCATTTGACCAGTTTTGCATTGCGTTTTTGCACCTGAGTTTTTTTTTTTTGTTGCTAGGAAGATTTAAAACACAAAAAACGCATCAAAAAAACCGCAATACTTGCTTTTCTGCAGCATTTCAAGTCTATAGAACCAAAAACGCAACTTTTGGCATTCAAAAAAGTCCCAGACCCTTTCCAAAAAACGCACCGGGTGAAAAACGCGGAGATGTGAACCTGTCCCATAGGAAATCAGGTTAAATGGACTGCACTGCAAAACGTTGCAGAAAACGCTCAGGTGTGAACCAAGGGTAACACAGAATGAATGAAGGGGCCCCGTGGCGATACCCCCTGATGGGGCGGGGCCATGATGCCCATTCATTCATAGTACGTCCTTAACCTAGAGATGATACAGAAGTACGAAAAAGCAGGAAGGAGGGGGAACAACTCCAGATTATAAGTAAGGATGGCAGCCTGAGCTGCTTTTGTTTTGTTTCACACTGCCTGGGGGCCAATTTACAAAAAAAAAAAAAAAAGCTGGGGGTGGGGCTTTAAGGTTGCAAAACACGGCAATATGTTGCTCACTTTGCTTCCTGTATGTGGCTGCCAAACATTGGATGAGTTTCCTTTAGCAAGCTCAATAGATAGCAGGAGATTTGCTGGTGGTATTCACAGCATAGTAGTAAAAGGATTCAACATATATGTGACTTATGCCACCCATTGGATACAAGAGGTTATATAAAAAAAAGGTTTTTGTATGCTCAGGACTAAAATAAGTCAACTATCTTTTATATGTTAGGTTAAAATAAAACAAACAAAAAAAACCCCAACAAACACACATTTATAATTGTTCTTCAGGTATCATTCACGATTAGTATTTGCTTCCTGCTGGTAAATGTCACCCTTAGTCATGTAAACCCTGAGAGAAAACAGCAAAACCGCAGCGGCCTAACACATTATCCCAAAAAGACTGATTGTATTATAGAGGAAAACACACAAATGTGTGATGACAATTCTGGAGCAGCCAACTCAGGCTCCGATATCCACTCCGTGGGGCTCCGATCACACCTAGGCGGTTTGGGAGCACGACAGAGTCGCTACGATTCAGCCTGCAATCTCAAAACGCACTACAATCATAAACCACAAGTTCAGGTGCCAATATTTTCAATGACACCTAAAACGTGATGCGACGTTGCTGCGACTGTTAGATGATTTATCACGCAGCAATTTCCGTAAATCGCTGCATGTGACGCTTGTCACCCAAAAGAAGCTCTTGTTCCTTTCTGTGTGATAGATCATGGAACAATCCCGGCAACACCGCACTGCGTTTTAGATGCCATTGAAAAGAATGCATTTTGCGACTGCAGTGTGTTTTGAGATCGGAGGCAGAATCACTGCAATCCCAAAACGCCCACGTGTGAATGGGGCCTTAGTCCCGGTCCACACCGTTACGAATATGATGCGACATGAAAAGGCAAAGATTTGCACGGCATCTGAAAATACATTTGTTTTTATGAAGGACATGCACATCTATGTGATGCGATTTTGATCGAGTTATGTATTAAAAAAAAAAAGAAAAAAAAAGAAAAAAAAAAAAAAAAGGGTTCTGTGTGAGTTTCGAGTGATATGTTCCAAACTTGCACAGCACACAGTATAGTGGCATTCTGAGATAACTGTTCACATAGGATGCAATTCATAGCCAGTTTTGCATACAAGTGGCTGGAAGACAGAGTTGAATCGCACTTGAACACCTACCTTTGACAATGACTCTGAAAACTGACACGAAAATCACACTGCTTAAAGCAAACCCTGCTGCTTGCCCACAACCCAGAGCTGCATGTCTCGTCTTCAGGCCCAGACGGCGCCGTGGCCACCCCTTCACGCCCACACGGTGCCGTGGCCACCCCTTCACGCCCACACGGCGCCGTGGCCGCCCCTTCACGCCCACACGGTGCCGTGGCCACCCCTTCACGCCCACACGGCGCCATGGCCGCCTCCACGCAGAGACGGCGCCATGGCCGCCTCCACGCAGAGACGGCGCCATGGCCGCCTCCACGCAGAGACGGCGCCATGGCCGCCTCCACGCAGAGACGGCGCCATGGCCGCCTCCACGCAGAGACGGCGCCATGGCCGCCTCCACGCAGAGACGGCGCCATGGCCGCCTCCACGCAGAGACGGCGCCATGGCCACCTCCACGCAGAGACGGCGCCATGGCCGCCTCCACGCAGAACAAGGCAATATGCTGAGCAAACTGTTGGCGCTATATAAATCCTGTATAATAATAATAATAATGGTAAATCAGTAATGAGGAAAAGATCAGCGGCAGAAAGACGCATACGCAATACTGTCCTCTGTCTAGTCCTCTGCCTGCCTTAATTTTGGTCACGGCTTCAGCTCTTCATTAAAGCCCCAAATGGCCGGCATTCCCGCTATAACCGCTCCGTATCGCTGAGACGAGGCAAGAGCTCTGAAATCCCTCTGATTGCATAATGCCTGTTATTGCGACCTATAAACCAGGAACGTCTTGTCATCTGCCCAACTGCTATACAGGTCTTCCACCATGAATGATCCTTGATGGGACCGGAATTCTTGTCATATTGTAAACGCCGGAGATAACCAGAATACCGGAGAAGGTTGCGGGCTTTTAGTGGGCCTGTCAATGGGCGGCATGTGTCAGACTGCATACAAACGGTTACTGGAGGAGCTTTACCAACTGACATTTCCTGTCCTCACCTGCCGCCGTCAGTGGGAGGCCTGTCTGTGTGTTCTATACCTTCTATTTTTTCCTTACTCCAAGTTTACACAGCGATCAAACAACCAAAGCCGTAAAAAATGTTTTTCACTCGAGGCATTCATGTGAAAGAGAACCAATCACAATGGGGCTTCTGCAGAGATTGAGTTTCATTCTTGAAATGATTACAGCTAAGCGAGCCTACGTACGGGAAATGTAAACTTCGCCTCACCGTGTCAGAGAATGACTGGAGCTCAGAGTCAGGCCTGGGTCACAGCAGGACGCGCCGTGCCGCAGCACACAGCAGGACGCGCCGTGCCGCAGCACACAGCAGGACGCGCCGTGCCGCAGCACACAGCAGGGCGCGCCGTGCCGCAGCACACAGCAGGACGCGCCGTGACGCAGCACACAGCAGGACGCGCCGTGACGCAGCACACAGCAGGACGCGCCGTGCCGCAGCACACAGCAGGACGCGCCGTGCTGCAGCACACTCATTTTTGGACTTAGTGGTTGTGAAAGATCCAGGTTTGTTTGATCTTAGTGCATACTCTGCATTAACCACTTCCTGTCCGGACACTTTCACCCCTTCCTGCCCAGGCCAATTTTCAGCTTTCAGTGCTATCACACTTTGAATGACAATTGCGCGGTCATGCAACACTGTACCCATATGAATTTTTTAGCATTTTTTTTTGAGACAGATAAAACTTTATTTTGGTGGTATTTATTCATTACTGGGAGTTTTATTTTTTTGCTATATAAATGAAAGTCCAAACATTTTGAAAAAAAGTGTTTTTCTTATAAAATTTTGCAAATAATCAATCTTTCTTCATAAATCTTGGCCTAAATGTATTCATCTATCTTTTTAATAAAAAAAAAACTAATTAGTTTTTTTATATATATATTATTTATGATTTTTTTTTTCTTAACAGTGTCACCCTAGCAGTGCAGTGTCACCATAGTGACACTGTACTGCTTGTAGGGGGTGATGAAAATTTTTTTCTTCTTTTTTTACACAGTGGAACACCGATCGTTGTACGGGACCTCTGTGTGAGGTCCCGATCATGTGATCACTGATTGGCCAATCAGTGATCACATGAAGAGTAGTAAGCAAGATGTCACTTCTGACATCATTGCTTAATACGTGTGAAATCTGTGAATGATCACAGAGGTCACATGGTACAGGGCTATTCACAACAGCCATGTACCATGTGACAAGCTGTGAACAATCACAGCTCACACAGTATTTCTCAATGGCTGCAAGAATGCAGCCAGAGAGAAGGAGAATTTATTGCTTTTACAGCCTTTATAGGTGTAAAAGCAATCAGTGTAAAAAAAAAAAAAAAAAAAAAAAAAGTCCTCATCACCCGCCACAAGTAGTATAGTGTCACTATGGTGACACTGTACTGCTAGGCTGACAGCATGTAAAAAACAAAACAAAAATAAAACAATATAATAAAATAAAAATGCAAACAAATTATAATTTTTGATTATAAACTAATTTGGGTTATTTTTACGAAAAGATAACTGAATACATTTTGGCCAAGATTTATGAAGAAAGATTATTTATTTTCAAAATTTTATAAGAAAAACTTTTCAAACTTTTTGGACTTTTTCATTTATATAGCAAAAACAATAAAAATCCCAGGGCTGAATAAATACCACCAAAATAAAGTTTTAGTGTGAGTGGAACTCCGTCTTAATAAATGGTGGAGGGCAAAATGAAGCTACTAGACTGAGCCATAAAACTGGCATCCAGGCTGGAAGTCAATGATGTTGTACAACTAAACCCGAGGCTAGCTATAGATACGAGACAGCGCTGTGAAATCCTAACCCCGTACTCGCCTCCTCTGTGACATTTGCTGCATAAACACTCATGCTTTCAGAAGCTTGGCACGCACGGTCATCCCCCTGTAAATACCGCAGATACAGACTCTTACTACAGGGGGGTACAATATCAATTACCGTATTTTTCGCTCCATAAGACGCACCCTAGGTTTTAGAGGCAGAAAACAGGAAAAAAAAAATTCTGAACTAATGGACTGCAGACATAGTAGAGGAGATGACCAGAGACTGCGGACAGTACAGGGATGACCAGAGACTGCGGACAGTACAGGGATGACCAGAGACTGCGGACAGTACAGGGATGACCAGAGACTGCGGACACAGTACAGGAGATAACCAGAGACTGCGGACACAGTACAGGAGATGACCAGAGACTGCGGACAGTACAGGAGATGACCAGAGACTGCGGACAGTACAGGAGATGACCAGAGACTGCGGACAGTACAGGAGATGACCAGAGACTGCGGACAGTACAGGAGATGACCAGAGACTGCGGACAGTACAGGGATGACCAGAGACTGCGGACAGTACAGGGATGACCAGAGACTGCGGACAGCACAGGGGATGACCAGAGACTGCGGACATAGTAGAGGAGATGACCAGAGACTGCGGACAGCACAGGAGATGACCAGAGACTGCGGACAGCACAGGGATGACCAGAGACTGCGGACAGCACAGGAGATGACCAGAGACTGCGGACAGTACAGGAGATGACCAGAGACTGCGGACAGTACAGGAGATGACCAGAGACTGCGGACAGCACAGGGATGACCAGAGACTGCGGACAGTACAGGAGATGACCAGAGACTGCGGACAGCACAGGAGATGACCAGAGACTGCGGACAGTACAGGAGATGACCAGAGACTGCGGACAGCACAGGGATGACCAGAGACTGCGGACAGTACAGGGATGACCAGAGACTGCGGACAGTACAGGAGATGACTGCTGACCTTTGGGGAGGGAGGGGGAGCGGGTACTTGAATTTGACAGGTACCCGCTCTTACTTCCGCAGAGTTGTTCTTTGATCTTACCTGTTCCTCGATCCAGCCGCGCGCTGTCTTCCCGGCTTTCTGTAGTGTGGGCGCTCGTCGGACAGCCGGATTCCCAGTGCGCATGCGCGAGAAGCGCTGCGCTTTGTGATTGGTCCGGCGGCTTCTGGGATCTGTCATGTGTCCCAGGTACCGCCTTACCATTCACAAAGAGCACTGCTTCTTCCGCATGCGCACTTGGGTCCCGGCTGTCACGCACACTACAGAAGCCGGGAAGACAGCGCGCCGCTGGATAGAGGGACAGGTAAGGTCCCACTGCCGAGCTGAGCGGCCGGCCCGGTATTCTGACACGGCGGCGGTGGAAATACCGGTCCGGCCGCTCTATATTCGCTCCATAAGACGCACTGACATTTTCCCCCCTTTTTTGGGGGAAAAAAAAGTGCGTCTTATGGAGCGAAAAATACGGTAGCTGTGAAATCCATTCCAGCCTACAGAATACTCCCTCTATTCTGATTGGCCCAGAGGTGTCTGCAGCAGTCCAGGAGAACTCACACACGTGCAATCATTCCCCTGACCTGATGTGGATCATCTCATGTCAACAGGTGACCTACATCATGAGCCTTGCAGAGTGCTGTCTGCCAAACCAAACCTAACCAGTAAAACAAAAAAACAAAAAAAAAACAAAACAAAAACAACAAACACAAAAATAACAAACAAAAACAAACAAAAAACAAAACAAACGGAAAAAAAAAACAAGCAAAACCAAAACAAAAACAACAAACACAATCCCACATAGGTTAAAAAAAAGAAATTCACCTTGTATATCATCTTGCCGCTGCAGCGCTGGCCTCATGGGTCGAGCTGAGTCTTGGGGTTTGTAACTTCGAGGGTCGTTGAAGTTTTGGGCTGGGCCGCCAGCATGTGGCTGCCGTAGCTGATCGTAGTCATTGACTGCTGCGTTGAAGTCCCATTTCTTACCTAAGACAAAAGCAAAAAAAACGTATATCATTAGAAACTCGGGATTTCATTCTCCGACAATCATGTCTCCTTAATACGTCTTGGCCGCCATTTTGTTGGTGGGTTTAGATTTTAAAGCATTTGTTCAGGCTATTAAAAAAAAACAGGAGCACAACTATTGTGGATTCGGTTTCAACACAGGAAAGAAAATAAAAATAATAACAATAAGTCACAGATCGATGTCCAAAGAAACTACAAAGAGGATAATATGCAACCAGTGGCCGTGGGAATAATAGGCGTAGTGGCATTGAGACCGCGTCCTGATCACTGATTCAGCATGGGATCATTATGTTGGTGCTTTACTCTATAACACGACAAGAACATTTATGCACTAATGCCGGCCATACATGGGTTGAAATTCGACCGATTTTTCGACCGAAAATCGGACCCAAGAATAATCGGCCCATTTTCGCTCTGTTAGTGGGTCAGCGGCAGCGGCCGATTTTCGTGGTTCCTCCCCTTTTCAGTGTTGGAAAATTTGTGAAAAACTACCGATTTTTGACTCGATGGTCAAATCGTACGATCGTTTTTCCGTAAAGAATATGCGCATGAGCCGTGACCTGGAAGGAACAGAAGTTTCGCCTGTTATATAGGGTGAACTTTATGACTTGGTCGGCCGATTTTCGAAATCATTGGAGGCACCATCGGATTACCGAGCGAACTACGTTTTTGATTTTTGGACGAAAAAGTGTTCGGAATTCGAACCATGAATGGTCTGCATTAGAGCTTCCAATCTAGGAGATATTATGAATGTGTAATTTTAGATTATAAAAACAAAGTAAAAAAAATTTAAAAGGGACCAATGGATTACCGAGCGAACAACATTTTAGATTTTTGGACGAAAAATAGTTCGGAATTCGACCCATGTATGGCCTGCATAAGGCAGGGGTGTCAAACTGGCGGCCCTTCAGCTGTTGCGAAACTACAAGTCCCATCATGCCTCTGCCTTTGGGAGTCATGCTTGTAACTGTCAATCTTGCAATGCCTCATGGGACTTGTAGTTTGGCAACAGCTGGAGGGCCGCCAATTTGACACCCGTGCATTAAGGTAACAAACCTTTAACCCCTTCACGCCGGCGCCTTCCAGCACTTTAAGGGGTTTCTGACATCAGGAGGCGGGGAGGGGTTTAGAGTCATGTGACCGCTATGATTGGCTGTCATGATCGGAAAGGTCGGGAACGTTCCGTGGGACGCCGACACGTGCTGGGTGTGCCCAGGGTGCGCGTTCTCAGCATGTTTGTTTACAAATGTTAAGCAAATATGCGGCCGCTTGGTATCAGCCGCTGAGAGGCCGCATATTTGGCGAAGAGGTTAATAAAATACATAATATTTCTGCCCACAAAGTCACGATAAAAACGCACGTTTTTCAGCATTTTTGCGTTAGCGTTTAGCTGTGTGTTTTTACACCCCCCAAATGGTTATAAAAAAAAAAATTCCAAAAATGCTGATTTGCTGCGTTTTACTGCGTTAGAACGTTTTACAGCTAAAAAACGTCTCTAGATACCACCTAGTTCTGGGTTTTTCTTTCCAGCCAAAAAATGCTGATTAATCCCTTCGCTCCGGCGCCTCCCAGCCCTGTAGGAGTTTCAGAAGCTAGGAGGCGGGGCTTAGGGTCATGGCGGTCACATGATCGTGAAAGGTCCCGATCGAAAGAGGAGATTGGAACCTGTGAGTACCGTATGTGTGTGCTGGGAGCGGGCGGGGTGCGCGCTCATGTCCTTTTTTTAATAGAATACAAATGAGCGGCGCTCTGTCTAGGCCGGGAGGCTGCACATTTGCGTTCGGCCTGCATGAGGAGGTTAAAGCCTGTGTGTGTATGGACACATAGGATAACATGCTGGGGGGGTTTACTGGCTGTAGGAAGAAAGAAAAAAAAAAGCCAAAAAGCAGCCGCTGTAAAAAAAAGTCCAGCGTGCACGAGGTCTTGGAGGTAAAAGTTTTTCTAGCTGCATGTGTTTGGATCTATTAAAGCAGCTACTGCGTTTCAAACCGTGAATATCCCTGAACTGACATATACCCAACAATGAAGGACAGCACTTTGCATTTGAAAACCCATTCTCCATGGTGTCACCCACAGCCTTCCTTGTTCTGACACCTAAGTGCCTGTGTCTGACATCAGCAGATGAAGCAGTCTCTCCATGATTAAATCTCACTCTGTGTATAGCAGTGACACCCGCCTGATTGATATCCTCTGCAAACACATGTGCAGCTCTTGTCTGCATGGAGGATGACGGATCCTGTTCATGACAACTGACTGTTACCCGCAGAGCTTTGACACTCACCACCAAAAACAAGGATCTCCAGAAAACCGTTACACAATATAGGAAGCAGAACTAAAAGGCAAAACATTTTTTTTTTACATTTTGGACACAGTGGAGATGGATTAGAACCCCCGCCAGGTGTTTATTGCCATCTGTGCCCCCATTAGGGAGACTCCCCCTCTCTACTGGTCCTGTTTATTATCATCAAAAGTGAAAGTAAAAGAAAACCCTACATTTTGGGTCGTCCCCAGAGAAGTATTAAAGGGGAAATCTTTCAATGGGGACACTAGTCCTAAAGGCCTGAGGGTCCCCAAGGAATTTCCTCTCACTTCCTGTGTTGGCTATGGGACAGGAAGTGAAGGAAAATCTCTCCAATGGGACACAGATGGAAAAACAACCCTTACAGGGGCTATGACCTTCCCTTGTTCTATACAGAATGAAAAAAAAAAAAAAAAAGGTTTTGCCTATAAAGGGTCCGGGGAGACCAGATATAGTGAATGCAGGGTCCGGGGAGAGCGGATATAGTGAATGCAGGGTCCGGGGAGAGCGGATATAGGGAATGCGGGGTCTGGGAAGAGCGGATATAGTGAATGCAGGGTCTGGGAAGAGCGGATATAGTGAATACGGGGTCCGGGGAGCCCGGATATAGTGAATGCAGGGTCCGGGGAGCCCGGATATAGTGAATGCAGGGTCCGGGGAGCCCGGATATAGTGAATGCAGGGTCCGGGGAGACCGGATATAGTGAATGCAGGGTCCGGGGAGACCGGATATAGTGAATGCAGGGTCCGGGGAGACCGGATATAGTGAATGCAGGGTCCGGGGAGACCGGATATAGTGAATGCAGGGTCCGGGGAGACCGGATATAGTGAATGCAGGGTCCGGGGAGACCGGATATAGTGAATGCAGGGTCCGGGGAGACCGGATATAGTGAATGCAGGGTCCGGGGAGACCGGATATAGTGAATGCAGGGTCCGGGGAGACCGGATATAGTGAATGCAGGGTCCGGGGAGACCGGATATAGTGAATGCAGGGTCCGGGGAGACCAGATATAGTGAATGCAGGGTCCGGGGAGACCAGATATAGTGAATGCAGGGTCCGGGGAGACCAGATATAGTGAATGCAGGGTCCGGGGAGACCAGATATAGTGAATGCAGGGTCCGGGGAGACCGGATATAGTGAATGCAGGGTCCAGGGAGACCGGATATAGTGAATGCAGGGTCCGAGGAGACCGGATATAGTGAATGCAGGGTCCGAGGAGACCGGATATAGTGAATGCAGGGTCCGGGGAGACCAGATATAGTGAATGCAGGTGGCCCAAAGAAAGCGGCCAGTGAAGTGAATGAATCCTGTAGAATAACAAAATGAAGACAACATAAAAAAAATGGAGAAAAGAAATACTAAAGCAGTGGTTCTCAACCTTCCTAATGCCGTGACCCTTTAATACAGTTCCTCATGTTGTGGTGACCCCCAACCATAAAATTATTTACCCAGTAATTATAATTCATGAGTGTCGTTTTACCTCCAATACTGCTGCTTTAAACACAGTAGCTGCTTTTAACAGAGTAGCTGCTTTCAACACAGTAGCTGCTTTCTACACAGTAGCTGCTCTTTACACATCGGAAATATGTGTTTTCTGATGGTCTTAGGGGACCCCTGTGAAAGGGTCGTTCCACCCCCAAAGGGGTCACGACCCACAGGTTGAGAACCACCGTACTAAAGGAAGAAAGCACCTTTGTTTAGAGCCAATACGATGCACTATAAACTCATCATAGGGTCCTAAATGGTGGTTCTACACCCAGCATCTGGCCGATCAGAGCCAATCAGCTGCAAGGGAACACTTTCTCTATGAAAACAGATAACTGCAACTTGAGGGCTCCCCGCACCCTGCAGCTGCAATGCGAATCCAATCCCTCGCCCAGCCGGTGGAACAAATATGTACAGTAGCTGTTGCCGGGGCCCCAGACTGCGATGGCATTCTTGGGTTACCAGGCTACACGTCTGGCTCGGTACACTGCATCTTTATTTAGTCTCACCTCCCATCTGGACTTGTTGGAAAGTCCCAACGTGATCCCCGCTAGCCAAGCGATGAGGTCACCGCTCAGCACAACGAGCACATAAATAAAAGGAACACTAATGAGGTCTGCTGTAGGCCGCCTGGCTATTCACAAAGGACGGTGGTGGAGGTCTTACATCATTGACAGGAAAGGTTACTGGCCACAGCTAGAGGAGCCATGGAGGCAAGTCCGGGCTTTTTCACATTACCGACCATCCAAGAGGTTTACTTTTAAAGCGGTAATAAACCCAAAAAGCAAACACATTAATTAGCTGCTTACCAATCATCAGATGTGATGGCTGCATTAGTTTTCCTTTTTTAAGGCTTTTTTCACTTGGTGATCTAGCCAGTAACACACCTCTTGTACTAGAGCGCCCCAATCCTGGATGAAGAAGCACAGGGGGCACCTTTGCCGGGAAGGGGGTTGTGAGAAGCACTAGCAGATTTAAATACACTAACAAACTGAATCCACTTGAAGCAGGACTGATTATCCCCATGACTTTTGGTGGGCACTAACAACCCTTGCAAGCGATAGTGGTTGCTCTTCAACTGCAGCATTTTGAGGGTTAAAGCAGGCAGTAAGAAGGTCAAACCGCCTTCTCACTGCCTGTCAGGTACCTCTGAACAGCGATCCAAGGCTAAACAAAAGAAAAACCCATTTTTCTTCCGTAAAAAAAAAAAAAAAAAAAAATGGATGAAAAACAGATGTAAACCGGACAAAAAAGACAAAAGAAAAAACGGGAAAAAAAATGGATGTGAACAGATGATGAAAACCCTGACGTGAACAGACAATGAGAAACGGACGCGAGCCGACGATGAGAAACGGATGTAAACTGATAAAAAACTGACAAACTGATGATGAAAAGGGGAAGAGAACTGATGATGAAAAGGGGACGTGAACTGATGGTGAAAAGCGGACGTGAACTGATGGTGAAAAGAGGACGTGAACTGATGGTGAAAAGCGGACGAGAACTGATGGTGAAAAGCGGACGAGAACTGATGGTGAAAAGAGGACGAGAACTGATGGTGAAAAGAGGACGAGAACTGATGATGAAAAGGGGACGTGAAATGATGATGAAAAGGGGACGTGAAATGATGATGAAAAGGGGACGTGAACTGATGGTGAAAAGGGGACGTGAACTGATGGTGAAAAGGGGACGTGAACTGATGGTGAAAAGGGGACGTGAACTGATGGTGAAAAGCGGACGTGAACTGATGATGAAAAGCGGACGTGAACTGATGATGAAAAGCGGACGTGAACTGATGATGAAAAGCGGACGAGAACTGATGATGAAAAGCGGACGAGAACTGATGATGAAAAGCGGACGTGAACTGATGATGAAAAGCGGACGTGAACTGATGATGAAAAGCGGACGAGAACTGATGGTGAAAAGCGGACGAGAACTGATGGTGAAAAGCGGACGAGAACTGATGGTGAAAAGCGGACGTGAACTGATGATGAAAAGCGGACGTGAACTGATGCGGTTTTTTTTTTTTATCCATTCAGTCACGTTTTTTCCAAGAATAAATGCAACACCCGTGTGAAAGGGGCCTAACAGCAGCAGAAGAAAAAAAAAAAAAAGTCAGGTCACCAGGCAGCCTGTGCTGTCTGCCAGAGCTATGTAAAATGAAGGACTGGATGGACAGGAAAAACCGCCTCCATAATGATCTATGCAAATGTCAGGTGTGTGTTGTGATCTGCCTGCCCAGAGGTGATCTTTCAGCTGATCACAGGCTGATACATAGATAAAGAACTCCCACTGACAGTGAGATTCCACGCTTCCAGCAGTAAAGTGAGCCTTCTCCATAGACAAACATGTTTACTGATGGCTGCCAAGCACACCTCCCTCCCTCCCTGCCGCCCCACGCAACAACCCAACACTAGAGGTCCCAGACACATATGATGCTACTGACACGGCCTACACGCCTCACACCGACACCCAGTGCCATGGTGTCATTGTCTCCATTCCTCAGCCAGATGGAAGGATGTGGCCGCAGTTCAGCACTCGGTCCAAGAAAACCGTTGTGTACGACGCGCACTCCACTACTACTGCACTTCGCTTGCAGCATCATTTAAAGTGTTACTAAACCCCGGACCCCGCATTCACTATATCCGCTCTCCCCGGACCCTGCATTCACTATATCTGGTCTCCCCGGACCCCGCATTCACTATATCTGGTCTCCCCGGACCCTGCATTCACTATATCTGGTCTCCCCGGACCCTGCATTCACTATATCTGCTCTCCCCGGACCCTGCATTCACTATATCTGCTCTCCCCGGACCCTGCATTCACTATATCCGGTCTCCCCAGACCCTGCATTCACTATATCCGGTCTCCCAGGACCCTGCATTCACTATATCCGGTCTCCCCGGACCCCGCATTCACTATATCCGGTCTCCCCGGACCCCGCATTCACTATATCCGGTCTCCCCGGACCCCGCATTCACTATATCCGCTCACCCCTGACCCCGCATTCACTATATCCGCTCACCCCTGACCCCGCATTCACTATATCCGCTCTCCCCGGACCCCGCATTCACTATATCCGCTCTCCCCGGACCCCGCATTCACTATATCCGCTCTCCCCGGACCCCGCATTCACTATATCCGCTCTCCCCGGACCCCGCATTCACTATATCCGCTCTCCCCGGACCCCGCATTCACTATATCCGCTCTCCCCCGGACCCCGCATTCACTATATCCGCTCTCCCCCGGACCCTGCATTCACTATATCTGGTCTCCCCGGACCCTGCATTCACTATATCTGGTCTCCCCGGACCCTGCATTCACTATATCCGCTCTCCCCGGACCCTGCATTCACTATATCCGCTCTCCCCCGGACCCTGCATTCACTATATCCGCTCTCCCCCGGACCCCGCATTCACTATATCCGCTCTCCCCGGACCCCGCATTCACTATATCCGCTCTCCCCGGACCCCGCATTCACTATATCCGCTCTCCCCGAACCCTGCATTCACTATATCCGCTCTCCCCGGACCCCGCATTCACTATATCCGCTCTCCCCGGACCCCGCATTCACTATATCCGCTCTCCCCGGACCCTGCATTCACTATATCCGCTCTCCCCGGACCCCGCATTCACTATATCCACTCTCCCCAGACCCTGCATTCACTATATCCTGTCAGTCAGTTGCTGGTGCAGAAAAAAAAGTTGCACATACTACATTTTTCCTGCACAGAACCGTACTAAAACATAGCAAACTGCATCAAAACTGTGTGTGGTGAGAACTGCAAGCAAAACCGTATCCGGAAAGCATCCGGAGTGCGTTTTTGTGGCGTGAACTGGCCCTTGGGTTCTTTTTGCCGTCTCTGACCCATCAGGGAGATTTCCTTTCACTTCCTGTCCCAGAGACACAGCAGGAATTAGGAGGAAATCTCTCCAAAACAAGGGGAAGTCCCCTGCAGGGACAGGGTGTCCCCATTTGAAGATTTCTTCTTACCTCCTTGTTCCTGTGTCTACCACTGTACTGGAGAAAACCATCAATAACGGAGGAAACTCCCCAGCAGGGGGGCCACAGGCAGAAATAAAAACCTGACAGGGGGGTCCCATTCTATAAAAAATTGGCTTTACATACACAAACTTTAAATAGCCGCGACTACCTACGGCGATTGGCAGGCGATGCAAACCCCGCTCCGTACAGGGACAGTGGGCCCATTAATGATGACAAAGGGCCGCATTATTCTGCGGTCAATTGGCCACCCGTCTCTCTATGAGGACGATCCGATCCTGGCCGGCGTGCAGGAAAGGACAAGTTTGCAGAATCCCGCGGCGCTGCGCGTCCCGTCATCTGAAAGGTTTCCTCTTCCTCACAATGAGCCTTTGTGTTTACAACACAACTTTCCTCTGTTATCAGGAGCCCGCGGAAGGTGTGGCCTGACATTCCTCCCAGGGAAGACCCCGAGGGCCCCTCTGCCCCAGGTGCCAGGAGTGCACAAGGAAGGCCCCCTCCAGCGCCCAGACTAAGCTGCCCACAGCAAAGCCTGCACGAGGATGGAAAGTTGGGCCGATTTAAAAGGAAATTCCCATGAGTAGAACAGAATGGCAACTGCCACTGCGGGCGCCCTGATCCAGGCTGATCTGCAGATCTGAGTAAGCATGCAGCCAGTAAAGTCTGCACTTCCAGCTGCATGCTTGCCAGGGCCAGAACGAGGTATTGATGTCAGGATTTCCAGAAGGGACGGCAGCCCCACCGAATGTCCATCGTCACAAGTGATCTCTGGCCAGGGGCGGACTGACCATTTGGAAACTCGGGCACTGCCCGAGGGCCCGGGGTCAGTAGGGGGCCCCCTGAGATGCCCCTGGTACCTTTTTCATAGGCTTTTTTGAGTGTGGGCAAGGAAACAGGGGCCCCATGATCCCCTATTGCCCGGGGGCCCCATGAGTTGTCAGTCCGGACCTTCCCTTCGGTCTCACCTAGTTGTACCGGCTCCTCTCCTGGACTGAAACGACTTGCTCCGATTTCACCGCACACTGTGAGCAGAAGCAGGTGGGCGCTATGGGTCTTACTGCCCCTTTTAATCTGCATGGTAAAAACACCATTGGAAGCTGCAGTAAGACCCATCCTGCCCATCTCATTTCCGAGGAGGACATCCAACATCATCTAGCCCTTTCTCCCCAGCCTGACACTCCCTGTCCCGTCCCTTTCATTTATTGGACTTCAGTTCTTCCAATCATAGAGGCTCAGCATTACCTAGGGTGGCAACTCATCCACGTTCAAAGATTGTCACAATTCCCACACTGCCTGAATCAGGGCTGAGGGCACTTGAGAGGAGTACTGAGGCAGGGTGCTGCGATGTTTTCAGGAAGCTATGTACAGCACCCTGCCGGCCAGCCATGATCTGTCTGCATTATATAGAGATGCACAGAGGCCCAGTGATGATGTCACTGGGACTCAAATAAGGTATGTAATGAAAAAAGAGGTTTACTTAAAGATTTCATTAGCATGACGATAAGGTGAAATTACGCTTCAGATTTAAAGTGGAACCACACCACATCTGATCACCACAGACCAAAAACACTCCTGTATTTTTAATATGCAATATTATGGGCAGCACAGTGGCTAAATGGTTAGCACTTCCACCTGGCAGTACTTGGGTCGTTGGTTTGAATCCCAACCACGGCACCACCTGCCTGGAGTTTGCATGTTCTCCCTGTGCCTGCGTGGGTTTCCTCCGGGTACTCCAGTTTCCTCCCACACTCCAAAGACATGCTGGTAGGTGAATTGTCTCCTGTCTAAATTGTCCCTAGTATTTGTATGTATGAATGGGAGTTAGGGACCTTAGATTGTACACCCCTTGAGGGTTAGGGACCTTAGATTGTACGCCCATTGAGGGTTAGGGACCTTAGATTGTACACCCCTTGAGGGTTAGGGACCTTAGATTGTACGCCCCTTGAGGGTTAGGGACCTTAGATTGTACACCCCTTGAGGGTTATTGACCTTAGATTGTACGCCCCTTGAGGGTTAGCGGCCTTAGATTGTACACCCCTTGAGGGTTAGCGGCCTTAGATTGTACGCCCCTTGAGGGTTAGTGCCCTGATGATTGGTGCCCACCAGTGCCGCCCAGCAGTGCTGCCAGTCAGTTCCCAGTGGTTGTGCCAGTCAGTGCCCAGTGCTTGTGCCAGTCAGTGCCCAGTGCTTGTGCCAGTCAGTGCCTAGCAGTGATCCCAGTCAGTGCCACCTATCAGTGCTGTCTATCCATGCCACCTCATTAATGCTGCCTATCAGTGCTGCCTATCAGTGCCCATCAGTGCAGCCTCATTAACGCACATCAGCGAAGGAGAAAAATTACCTTTTTCAAAAATTTTATAATAGAAACAAAGAAAATTTCCTTTTTTCAAATTTTTTGCACTTTTTTTGTTTATAGCGCAAAAAGTAAAACACCCAGCGACAAGTAAATATCACCAAAAGAAAGCTCTATTTGTGAGAAAAAAACAATAAAAATTTCATATGGGTACAATCTTGCATGACCGCGCAATTGTCAAAGTGTGACAGCGCTGAAAGCTGAAAATTGGCCTGGTAAGGAAGAAGGTAAAGGTGCCCGGTAGGCAAGTGGTTAAGTAAGGGCAGATGATTCCATTTACTTCCTGGAATTCATCTTCCCTTAGCCCAGGCATGCAGGCAGAAAGGTGTGCTTAGCTTACAAAACCCCTCCTCCCCTCCTGAAGTCTCCAGGGATGTATGAAATCATTTGCCTAGGCATGGAAACCAGGAAGTAACTGGAGAAATGTAAAGAAAAAAAAAAAAAAAACTTAAAACGAGCACATAATATACTTGCCTATCTATTCCTAATTCCAGGAGCATAAGCAGTAAAAATAGTCAGTATAGACAGAGTGACATTACAGTTACATAGTTAGTCTGGCTGAAAAAGTCCATCCAGTTCAACCATTAAAAAAAATATATATATATATATAAAAATAAATGTTATATCCAGTTATGTTCTGTGTATCCAAGAAAGAATCCAGGACTTTCCTACAGCAATCCACTGAGCTGGCCACAACCAACTCTTGAGGGAGTCTATTCCACATTCTCACAGCTCTTACTGTGAAGAAACCTTCTTTAAAGCGATTCTAAAGGTTCATTTTTTTTCTTTGTAAAACAACAAACCTGTCTATACTTACCTACTGTGTGCAGAGATTATGCACAGAGCAGCCCAGATCCTTCTCTTCTCAGGTCCCCCCGCAGGCTCTCCTGATGGGTGCCCCCAGAGCAAGCAACTTGCTATGGGGGCACCTGCTGCTCCGTGTGTCCATTCCCACACAGAGTCGTGGCTCGGCCCCCGCCTCCTCTCTCCTTCCTTATTAGCTGACTGGCTGTGATTGACAGCAGCGGGAGCCAATAGTTCCCGCTTGCTGTCTCAGCAAATGAGAAGGCAGAGACCTGGGACAGCCGAGGCTATCATTCACATGGCTGGATCATGATGAGGCTCAGGTAAGTACTGAGGGGGCTGGGGGGAAGGTTTTTTACCTTTATGTATAGAATACATGAAGATAAAAAAAAAAAAAAAAAAAACGTTAAGCCTTTACAACCACTTTAGGTTGGCCAAATATTCAGCCCTGAATAGGAATACTATTATGACTAGTTACTGTATGTCCTGATTATATCCAGATCACTCAACCTCTATTAAACACATCATTAAATATACCCCCCCCCCCCCCAATTTAATGTTCCTTAAAACCTGACTTTGTATCAGACTCTGAAGTCACTCTACAGCAGAGCTCAGACTGGGAAAGCAAGAATCAGCACAAGGAGCAAATCAGTTCTGTCACAGTACAAAGTGCACGCTGATAGTAGGCGAGAGCAGAGTGACAAGAGAGATGAGCTCATCCCTAAGCTGCTCATCCTTTCACTGTCCAGTCACAGGCTGGGAAAGGCACAGGACCTGAAGGTGTCAGAACTGCAGTAGCGTACAAATCAGGTCTCCTGCCCTTCCAGACAGGGCTGTGCTGTGTGACAGGGACTGGAAAAGCTACCAATCGTGCGGCAGGTAAATCTGCTCTGAGATCCGTATTATTCTGTGTATCGGTTTGCCTCGAGTTCAGCTTTCAGCTCACAAAGAGGAAGACAAAACGTGATCTGTAGAATCTCCAGTATGTGCAGAATCTGCGCCTTCAGGAAATCTGTCAAGCTGAGCTCCGAGGTGCGGCTCAAGTATTTTAGGACACATGTCTGCGAACTGCACCGACCACATGGAAGGCAGATCTCAGATGTCTGCGGACTTCACCTCCGCAACATCTCCAAGATACGCCCGTTC